>NC_057811.1:235085113-235262208 GCF_018294505.1 Triticum aestivum | reverse complement strand
GCCACCCCGCCGCCCTCGCCGACCCCCGCCGGAGCCCCAAGCCGCCCCGCCGGAGCCCGTCCTGACGAGGTACCGAGCCGCCGCCGCCCTTGCCGGTTTTCTAAAAAAAACGTGCGTTTTTTTCTAAACCCTAGATCAGTTTATTTCTTTCGGTTTTACTATTTAGTGAACGTTCACCGACCCGTTCGTTTTAACGAACGTGTTCGTCGGATTTTCGCTGTTAACGAACATTCGTTCGTTTAACCGTTCGTCAGTTTTCTTTTTCGTCGGATTTTTCCGCGATTTTTCCAGATCTCGATTTCAGATCAGATCTTCGTTTTCGTTTAACTTTTCGCTCGTTTATCGGAATCAGGCGATTCAAGCGCCTAGAGTTTCGTCTCAAAATTCTCTTTCCGTTTAACCTACTCAAACAAGTTTTTGCTACTGTAAAATTTGACCTAGATCCAGATTAGTAAACGAAGCTTGTTTCTTTCGCCGTTTGACTTTCGTTGCTTCGTTCGATTTGATTCTTCTTGCAAACCGGAGTTCTTAAGTTGAACTTTCTGGTTGTATCTTTTATTCGAGTTTTACCTGTGCATTAGATGAGTACTTATTGTTTGCTTGTTTGTTTGCGTTAGAGTACCCGGAGTGCGCCGCTTGTTACTTCGAATCTCTAGGTTTCGCGGATCATCAGCAAGGCAAGTAACACTTTGATCATACTTTTCCATACCCAGATTTTATTGCATTAGTTCAATCCTCAAACATTGCATGGTTAGGATCTAATTAAATTGTGGGTATTGGGAAGCAGTTGAGGTAGTACCTATTACCTGTTTTATTTATCAAACCCTTGGGAGTTACTTCTACGTTGCTTATATTGCCATGCAATGCTCGTAGACGTGGATTGGGTTTGAGAGATATTCGTGACAGATGTGAGATTGTTAATAATGGTTTACTTAAGATGGCAACTAAAACTCACATCTGGGTGGATTGAGGCACGTGGGGAACCCAGTGCTGCCTGTTTTTTTTTGGATATCCCGGGGTACCCGTGTGATCATCCTATGGACCGCCACCCAGGCTAAAAGGGATCATGAGATTTTTCATGCTAGAAACTTCCGTGTGCAGCCACAAGCTATTATGGGCTCTAGCATAGTTGATTAAGTTGTGTGAGCTCTTGAAGAGGTAGACTAGCAGATGTAGGGGATGTAGGTGGTACGGTCTACCCGGAGTAGAGAGTTAACGCTTCTGAAAGTGATAGAGGCAAAGGTGTCCCGTCTTTCGGTGAGATGATGAATATCGCTTTGATGGAAGTCGACTTTGACGATCCGACTACGAACGTGCGAGGACGTCGCGCCTTAGCAATCGCTAAACCAACTCCGAGAGGTTATCGACCACGCCGGAGCACGATCAACCTGACCACGAGGGTCTGTTTCCTGCGAGCAAACGAAGAACAGGCAAGAAACTGAGATTGCAATCTGGATATTGCGAATATAAGATGAAAGCTTTATTGATCAAGGTGGGGTTCTGTGACGCCTTTGTCTGGTCGCTGAACACAAACGAAGTACGCGAAGTTGCAGCTATGGCGAACTTTTAATCTAAACAAAACCCAAAGTCTAAACGATGCCCTAAGGGCTGTATATATGGAGGAAGAGGGGGGGGGGGAATTTCGTGGCCCTTGAGGAAGGGGTCCGAAACCAACCCTATCTCTTGTTTCCCCACACATACGGACTCTAAAAACAGCCTATACTTATGTATTTCGAAATTACATGGGCCTGGCCCAATAATAAGGTGACGCAGCACCTAGAATAGCCTCTGGACGAAAGTTATGAAGTAGCATCTTGTATATTTCGTCCAAGGCTTCATGCACGCATTATGGTGGCTTCAACGTCCTGAAATCATCACTTGTAACTCCGTTCTTGTTCCCCATGCGCATGCCATCATCTCCATGCTTGTTCTTGCACCAATGTTCATCCTTCTCAAAGCTAGGCCCTTCATTTGTAAGCAAAACAAATGTATCCAATTTAGGCAGCATCATATTCTCATGAACATTAGAATCATTAGCAAGAAACGAAAGTACCTGGTAATTTAATTGGCGTGCGCGAGCTCTAGTAATTGGTCCAGTATGTATAGCAGCAGGGCCTGTGGGTGTAATAATTGTATTGATGTCCTCATCATCCTCCCCTTCTTGAAATGAAGTCGTCCTCGACGGAAGCTCATCTTCCTCACCCAAATAAGGCTTCAAATCTGCAATATTAAAAGTGGGACTAACCCCAAAATCTGCAGGCAGCTCAAGTTTATATGCATTATCATTTATTTTCTCTAACACCTTAAAAGGACCATCAGCACGTGGCATTAGCTTTGATTTGCGCAAATCAGGAAATCTATCCTTACGCAAATGTAACCAAACAAGATCTCCAGGTGCAAACACAACATGTTTTCTACCCTTATCTCCAGCAAGTTTATTTTTTTTTCCCGAGACCTACTCAGGCAAGGAAACACGAAACGGAAAATATATGGATCTCTAAAACAAACCGACTATGAAAAGAACTCGGATTGGTGGTGGATATATGGCGGTAGTATATGGCAGCGGTGGTGGTATATGGATACGGATTCAAAGCGGTGGCGGATAAGCAATGGTGGTAGATGGCAAGGCGATGATGATGGTGCGGCGGCGGCGTGACAACTTATGACCAGAACTCGAAACTCTAAAAGACTAGACTCTAAGACCAGCAACTTGACACGACGATGCAACCGCAAATTCAACAAAGCAAAAACCCTAAAAAGATTATGCAAAGGCTCAGATTGGTTCGGATATGATGAACTAACCCTAATTTTTTTTTGTGGCTTTTTCGTGGACTCACCGAGCAACCTGGAAATCTGATACCACTTGATAGAGGCAAAGGTGTCCCGTCTTTCGATGAGATGATGAATATCGCTTTGATGGAAGTCGACTTTGACGATCCGACTACGAACGTGCGAGGACGTCGCGCCTTAGCAATCGCTAAACCAACTCCGAGAGGTTATCGACCACGCCGGAGCACGATCAACCTGACCACGAGGGTCTGTTTCCTGCGAGCAAACGAAGAACAGGCAAGAAACTGAGATTGCAATCTGGATATTGCGAATATAAGATGAAAGCTTTATTGATCAAGGTGGGGTTCTGTGACGCCTTTGTCTGGTCGCTGAACACAAACGAAGTACGCGAAGTTGCAGCTATGGCGAACTTTTAATCTAAACAAAACCCAAAGTCTAAACGACGCCCTAAGGGCTGTATATATGGAGGAAGAGGGGGGGAATTTCGTGGCCCTTGAGGAAGGGGTCCGAAACCAACCCTATCTCTTGTTTCCCCACACATACGGACTCTAAAAACAACCTATACTTATGTATTTCGAAATTACATGGGCCTGGCCCAATAATAAGGTGACGCAGCACCTAGAATAGCCTCTGGACGAAAGTTATGAAGTAGCATCTTGTATATTTCGTCCAAGGCTTCATGCACGCATTATGGTGGCTTCAACGTCCTGAAATCATCACTTGTAACTCCGTTCTTGTTCCCCATGCGCATGCCATCATCTCCATGCTTGTTCTTGCTCCAATGTTCATCCTTCTCAAAGCTAGGCCCTTCATTTGTAAGCAAAACAAATGTATCCAATTTAGGCAGCATCATATTCTCATGAACATTAGAATCATTAGCAAGAAACGAAAGTACCTGGTAATTTAATTGGCGTGCGCGAGCTCTAGTAATTGGTCCAGTATGTATAGCAGCAGGGCCTGTGGGTGTAATAATTGTATTGATGTCCTCATCAGAAAGACTGTGTCTCGGTCATCCGTTTGTCAAACATCATGCAGTGCGAGAATCAAGCGCAGGCGATCGAGTCTTGTGGGGAAAAGTGCACAAACCTCTGCAGAGTGTACAAACTAATCATGGTTAGCCGTGTCCCCGGTTATGGACAACTTGAGTATCTAGTATCTGGATTATCATGTGAATCTCATCACCATGTTACTTTAATTAATTTTGTTGGATTAATGATGACACTTATTTGGGATTGAGTTGGAGGTACCTTCTCAATGTTTAACAACCACCATGATAGTTAAACATAACTTATTCCTTTGCAGTAGGGAAAAATTGGCTTTTCGCAAAACTGTAACCATAGAGCTTTCCACCAGCCATATATGCATGTAGTATAGCATTATTATGTTCATTATTCTCTATGTGTTATATTGCCAGCATATTCCATGTGCTGACCTGTTTTCGGGCTGCAACATTTCATGTTGCAGACTTTTCAGACGACGAGTAAGGTGCCTTAGGTCGTGGTCTTATACTCAGTGATGCCGTTGGAGTTGATGGACTCACTTATCTTCGAAGCCTTCCGCTGTTATCGTTTTTAGATGGCCTTAAGCCATATTTATCATACTTATTCTCTTTTGAGATATTCGTTGTAATAAGTGTGTGATTGCTACTCTGTTATAAATCCTCCATTTGTACTGTGCGTGTCAGCATTACTGATCCAGGGATGACACTGGTGCACAGCAGCACAGACTGTTTGAGGTCTGGTCTCTACATTTAGCTTGACTTTCAATATGTTTCAAAGATTCATGATCAGAATGTATAACAAATTCTTTGGGCCATAAATAATGTTGCCATGTTTCTAAAGTCCGAACAAGAGCATATAGTTCTTTATCATAAGTAGAATAATTCAGACTAGGCCCACTCAATTTTTCAGAAAAGTATGCAACAGGTTTACCATCTTGTAATAACACACCTCCTAATCCAATTCCACTAGCATCACATTCAAGCTCAAAAGTCTTATTAAAATCAGGAAGTTGGAGTAAAGGAGCATGTGTCAACTTATCTTTCAATACCGTGAAGGCTTCTTCCTGTGCGGTACCCCAAACAAAAGGCACATCCTTCTTTGTAAGCTCGTTGAGAGGTGCAGCAATGGTGCTAAAATCTCTCACAAAATGCCTATATAAACCAGCGAGTCCAAGAAAACCCCGCACTTGTGTGACCGTTTTGGGCTGCGGCCAACTCTCAATAGCTTCAGTCTTGGCTTTATCAACTTCAATTCCCTGTGGTGTAACAACATAGCCAAGAAAAGATACTCGGTCGGTGCAAAAGGTGCACTTCCCAAGGTTACCAAACAAACGTGCATCACGTAGAGCAATAAAAACAGCACGTAAATGTTCCAAATGTTCTTCCAAAGATTTGCTATAAATCAGTATATCATCAAAATAGACTACCACAAATCGTCCAATGAAAGCACGTAAAACTTCGTTCATTAGTCTCATGAAAGTACTAGGTGCATTAGTTAACCCAAAAGGCATGACTAACCACTCATATAAACCAAACTTAGTTTTAAATGCTGTTTTCCATTCATCTCCCAATTTCATACGAATTTGATGGTATCCACTACGCAAATCAACTTTGGAGAATATTGTAGAGCCACTCAATTCATCAAGCATATCATCTAGCCTAGGAATAGGATGACGATAACGAATAGTAATATTATTAATGCCTCTACAATCAACACACATACGCGACGTACCATCCTTTTTAGGCACTAGTATAATAGGAACAGCACAAGGACTAAGAGATTCGCGTATATAACCTTTGTCGAGCAGCTCCTGTACTTGACGCATAATCTCCTTCGTCTCCTCTGGATTGGTACGGTATGGTGCACGGTTGGGTAGCGATGCACCGGGAATTAAATCAATTTGATGCTCAATCCCTCGAATAGGTGGTAATCCCGGTGGCACGTCTTGTGGGAAGACGTCAGCGAACTCCTGCAAAATGTTAGTGACAGCAGGGGCAAAGAGGAAGGCACGTCCTCGAATGAAAATAATGCCTCTTTGCACACAAAATCATAGCAAACAGATTTGTTGAAATCTAGCTCATCAATATCAGATTTTGTGGCAAGTAAACATGCACTTCTCAATTTAATTTCAGAAACAACACTAGATGGTTTATTATTAGGTTTCATTTGTTGCTCAAATTCTTTCGCCACAATCTGATTTTCACTCTTATTTTTCTCCTGTTTTGCTTTATTAGCTCTATTAATGTCATCTTTCAAAATGGAATCAGGAGTCATAGGAAGCAAAGTAATATTTTTATCCTTATGAACAAGAGTATACTGATTGTTTCTACCATGGTGTACAGAATTTTTATCAAATTGCCATGGTCTACCAAGTAATAAGGAACATGCTTGCATGGGTACCACATCACAATCAACATAATCAGCATATGTAGAGATACTAAAATGCACACGAACAGTACTTGTTACCTTAACCTTGCCGCTGTTGTTGAACCATTGAATGTAGTAAGGATGTGGATGTGGTCTTGTGGTGAGAGATAGTTTCTCCACCATCTCCATGCTAGCCAAGTTGTTACAGCTCCCTCCATCTATGATGACGCGAACAGAACGTTCCTTCACAACTCCCTTTGTATGGAACAAATTATGCCTCTGATTTTGCTCTGCTTGTGTGACCTGCACACTCAAAACACGTTGAGCAACTAAACATTCATACCTATCAGCGTCTTCAGGAGCCATGTATTGCGTCTCATTTTCAGAATCATCTCCACCATGTTCTTCACGTGTAATAAGAGCCAAAGTCTCCTCATCATAGTCACTAGCGGACTCATACCCACCATCCTCAGTAGCAATCATCACACGCTGAGATTTGCATTCTCTCGCATAATGTCCTCTTCCCTTACAACGACGACAAATAATATCACTTGTGTGCCCTGTTGACACCATGGAAGAAGAAGAGCTCTGCGCAGGCCCGACAGGTGTGCTCTTGGCAGAGAGTGGTGGTTGTGCCTGCTTTCTTGTATCACGGCTAGAGGTGGCACCTGATGGAGGTGATGGTGAAGTGGAAGTAGAGGATGCACGTGGTGTCCATGATGAAGGTCGACCTGCAGAAAAGTTAGTTCGCGCCAATGCCTGTCGATCCTGCACTTCCCGTTCAGCTTTACAAGCAAGATGGAATAAACGAGTGATATTATTATAATCCTTATACTCTAGAATGGTCTGAATATCTTTATTTAATCCACCCATAAAACGTGCAAGCAAAGCTTCATTCTCCTCAACAATACCACATCTAATCATGCCAGTTTGTAATTCCTGATAATATTCTTCTACAGAATTTTTCCCTTGTCTTAAGCGCTGCAATTTTTGAAGTAATTCACGTTGATAATATGGTGGAACCAAACGAGTACGCATAGCAGTTTTCAAAGCAGCCCAAGTAGCTGGAACAGGATATAATCTACAATGTTCAGACCACCAAACACATGCAAAGCTAGTGAAAGCACAAACAGCAGCAGGAACACGTCTCTCCTCAGGATATTGTAAACATGTAAATCATTGTTCAGTTTCTAACTCCCAAGTAAGATATATATCAGGAACATATCTACCCTCAAATGGTGGAATATTCAATTTCAGTTTAGGGAGATGGTCATGATCTCGTACCTGAGGTGGTGGTGCCGGCCTACCGTTGCGTATATATACCTGAGGTCGACCTGCTGGTGGTGGTGCTGGTGGCTGCACGTAGTCCTGATTTTGATCAACCTCATCCTCATAATCACCCGCATAATCGTCATCCTCCTCAGCCGCCGCAGTAGCAAGAGCCAAAGAAGCATCAACAGTAGGTGCAGCGGCACCCGAATTTTGACCAGTCTCAATTGGAACGCGCTGTGCTCGTCCCACTTGATTTGGAAGGCGGCGTTGGAGATGTGGTTGTTGTTGTTGTAGAGGTGCGACATATGCAGCCGGTGGTGGTTGGGGAAGACGCTTGAGTAATTCAGTAAACTTGTTATCCAGCTTTGTCTCGAAGGACTTCTCCATGGCATCTATCTTCTCCATAGCCTCTACAAATTTGTTTAGCACAACTCCCACCTGGCCACTCATCATTTGCTGAAATTTATCATGCAACTCCTTGTTCGTCATGTTCTCCCAATCAGTCTCATCGGCTTGTGATCCTGCCATGGTTAGCAGCAATAGAAACACAAAAGAATATGATCCTACAGACTACTAGGAAGTGGTGGTGATGGTGGTGTGTCACAAATCCTTCAAGCGAATCCCAAATTCCTACCAGTTCTTACCCAGCAGCAGGTGGTGATCGGCAACCGTTGTAGTCAAAACTCTCAAAGCTTGGATAGAGCGATTACCAGGGAGAGTCAAACGCACGATGTAGATGTATGTGGAGCTGGGAAGGCTTATAATATGGTAGCAAAAATGGTCAGCAATAATCAATTCAGAGATGCAAAGTTGAATAAACGCTCAACGACGGTACTGTGCTGGTCCTAGGCTAGACCGTGGTAGAGACGCGAGCCTAGAACACTAACAAAATCACGGCGCTGCACGTAAACAAGGGAAAAGCACACTCTGGAATTTTTTTTTGCGCTCTTTTTTTTTGCGAAAAATCACTATAATGGCAAGTGTCTCAAAACTCTTCCCAGGTCAAACTGACAGGATAGGCACAAAATTTTTTTGACTATTTTTTCGGAAATCAGGGCAGCGATGACGAAAAAGTGCAACAAAAAATCACTATGATGGCGAGTGTCTCAAAACACTCCCCGGGACCTAAAAATAGGATAGGGAAAAAATATTTTTGGTCACCGAAATTTTGGCCTAAAAACTGCCCGGGGGTCTCCAGACTTTTTTTCCGAGACCTACTCAGGCAAGGAAACACGAAACGGAAAATAGATGGATCTCTAAAACAAATCGAATATGAAAAGAACTCGGATTGGTTGTGGATATATGGTGGTAGGATATGGCAGCGGTGGTGGTATATGGTAGCGGTGGTGGTATATGGATACGGATCGGTTGTGGTATATGGATACGGATTGGTGGTGGTATATGGATACAGATTCCAAGCGGTGGCGGATAAGCAATGGTGGTAGATGGCAAGGCGATGATGATGGTGCGGCAGCGGCGTGACAACTTATGACCAGAACTCGAAACTCTAAATGACTAGACTCTAAGACCAGCAACTTGACACGACGATGCAACCGCAAATTCAACAAAGCAAAAACCCTAAAAAGATTATGCAAAGGCTCAGATTGGTTCGGATATGATGAACTAACCCTAATTTTTTTTGTGTGTGGCTTTTTCGTGGACTGTAGGTATGAAGAACAGACTCGATGTAAACTACGAAAAACTGTAAAATCTCACCGAGCAACCTGGAAATCTGATACCACTTGATAGAGGCAAAGGTGTCCCGTCTTTCGATGAGATGATGGATATCGCTTTGGTGGAAGTCGACTTTGACGATCCGACTACGAACGTGCGATGACGTCGCGCCTTAGAAATCGCTAAACCAACTCCGTGGGGTTATTGACCACGCCGGAGCACGATCAACCTGACCACGAGGGTCTGTTTCCTCCGAGCAAACGAAGAACAAGCAAGAAACTGAGATTGCAATCTGGATATTGCGAATATAAGATGAAAGCTTTATTGATCAAGGTGGGGTTCTGTGATGCCTTTGTCTGGTCGTTGAACACAAACGAAGTACGCGAAGTTGCAGCTATGGCGAACTTTTAATCTAAACAAAACCCAAAGTCTAAACGACGCCCTAAGGGCTGTATATATGGAGGAAGAGGGGGGAATTTCGTGGCCCTTGGGGAAGGGGTCCGAAACCAACCCTATCTCTTGTTTCCCCACACATACGGACTCTAAAAATAGCCTATACTCAAGTATTTCGAAATTACATGGGCCTGGCCCAATAATAAGGTGACGCAGCACCTAGAATAGCCTCTGGATGAAAGTTATGAAGTAGCATGTTGTATATTTCGTCCAAGGCTTCATGCACGCATTATGGTGGCTTCAATGTCCTGAAATCATCACTTGTAACTCCGTTCTTGTCCCCCATGCGCATGCCATCATCTCCATGCTTGTTCTTGCTCCAATGTTCATCCTTCTCAAAGCTAGGCCCTTCATTTGTAAGCAAAACAAATGTATCCAATTTAGGCAGCATCATATTCTCATGAACATTAGAATCATTACCAAGAAACGAAAGTACCTGGTAATTTAATTGGCGTGCACGAGCTCTAGTAATTGGTCCAGTATGTATAGCAGCAGGGGCTGTGGGTGTAACAATGGTATTGATGTCCTCATCAGGCGAGAAGCAAGAGGTGAACCACGCATCACCACTTGGGCACAAATCAAGGATGTCATGAGAGCACGATTCGTGCCAAACTACTACAACCGTGACCTCTTCAAGAAAGTCCAACAACTCAAGCAAGGAACCAAGAGCGTTGAAGAGTACTACAAGGAAATCGAGATTGCCATGATACGAGCCAATGTCAAAGAAGATGATGAGCAAACTATGGCACGTTTCTTGAATGGACTCAATCACCCTATCAAGAAGATTGCCGACTTCCAACCATACTCAAACCTCATCGAGCTCATACACCAAGCAACCAAAGCGGAACGCCAAGTGCAAGACGACTTCAAGTATGCCAAGTTCTCATCCAAGTCCTATGGCCTCTCCAACAATCAAGCTTCGATGACTCCACCACCTTCTACCTCAACCAAGCCATCTACAAGCAACGGCGACAAGTCAAGTTACAAGAAAACTCCGACAAGCTCAAGTCGTCCTCCTACTACAAGCAACTTCAAGAAAGCTTCATCATCATCTACCGCAACCGATGAGACCATCAAGACAAGTTCGTTCAAATGCTTCACATGCGGCGGCCGAGGCCACAAGTCTTTCGAGTGCACCAACA
This sequence comes from Triticum aestivum, assembly GCF_018294505.1. Classification (NCBI taxonomy): domain Eukaryota; kingdom Viridiplantae; phylum Streptophyta; class Magnoliopsida; order Poales; family Poaceae; genus Triticum; species Triticum aestivum. The sequence goes on along the minus strand of NC_057811.1, from coordinate 235,251,509 downwards.
AGCGCACCATGATCCTCAACGACGACGGAACCTATGACTCAATGAGTGAAGGAGAAATGGAAGCCCTTGAGCAAGTGGCCATGCACCGCCAAGTGAACAACGAAGACGAAGATGATCAAGTTTTTTGTGACGAAGATTCAAGTCCCGCTCTTGTTGTTTCCAAGGTCTTGACTCTTCAACATCAACAAGATGAAGACCAAAGATGCCATATATTCCACACGAAGGCCGGTATCAATGGACGGTCCTTCAAGGTCATCATCAATGGAGGGAGTTGCCATAACTTAGCAAGTGAAGAACTATGCTCCAAGCTCCAGTTGGTCAAGATGAAGCACCCGCACCCCTACAAGGTTCAATGGCTAAGCGACACCGGCACCATCCAAGTCGAGCATAGGGTACAAGTCCCCTTCAAGATCGGAGCTTACGAAGACACTTTGGAGTGTGATGTCCTTCCGATGACCGTGTGCCACCTCCTTCTTGGACGGCCATGGCAATTTGACCGAGGCGTCATCCACAACGGGCGTACAAACCACTATAGCTTCAAGATGAAAGGGAAAGAGTTTGTGCTACGACCTATGTCTCCAAGCCAAGTGCTCGCCGACAAGCAAGCCACCCATCGTGGAGAGAATAGTGAGAGAGCGAACCACCAAAAAGAAAGTGAGCGCCACAAGCCAAAATTGAGTGCCTCCACGATGAGCGACAAGAAAAACTTAGTTCTTTTTGCCACCAAACGAGAGATGAGAGAAGTGTGTGAGAACCCATCGAGTATCCTACACTATGTCCTCTTGTACAAGGACGAGGCACCACAAACTAACACCTCTCACAATCTACCTTTGGTGTTATCTTCTCTATTGTAGGAATTCCAAGATGTTTTCCCCGATGAGCTACCTCCGGGTCTACCTCCACTACGAGGCATTGAGCACCGTATAGACCTCATCCCCGGAGCGCCACTTCCAAACAAGGCTCCCTACCGCGTCAACCCCGAAGAAACCAAAGAAATACAAAGGCAAGTAAAGCATCTCATAGACCATGGACATGTGCGTGAGAGTTTGAGTCCTTGTGCCTTACCGGTCATCCTTGTGCCAAAACGAGACGGTAGCTTTCGCATGTGTTCCGATTGTAGACCCATCAATGCTATCACCGTTCGCTATAGGTACCCCATTCCACGCCTTGACGATATGCTAGATGAGCTTAGCGGTGCCACTATTTTCTCTAAAATTGATCTTAAAAGTGGTTACTATCAAATCCGCATACAAGAGGGTGATGAATGGAAGACCGCTTTCAAAACAAAGTTTGGTCTATATGAGTGGTTAGTCATGCATATGGGTTTATCGGAAGCACCCGGTACTTTCATGCGTCTCATGCATTATGTGTTTCGCCCTTACATTGGTGAATTTGTTGTTGTCTACTTTGATGATATCCATGTGTTTAGCAAATCCCTCAAAGAGCATGTCACCCACCTTCGCACTGTACTACAAACTCTTCGAAAAGAGCAACTTTATGCTAATATGGAAAAATGCCTCTTTGGTGTTTTCTTGGGTTTTGTAGTCTCTTCTAAGGGTGTTCATGTTGATGAATCTAAGATAAATGCTATTAAAACTTGGCCCCAACCAACAAATTTGCAACAAGTGCGTAGTTTTCTTGGTTTAGCCGGTTTCTACCGTAGATTTGTGAAGGATTTTAGCACCATTGCTTCACCTTTGCATGCTTTGATTTAGAAAAATGCACCGTTTGTTTGGGGAACATCCCAAGACATCGCTTTCAATGAGCTTAAGAATTTGCTTACTCATGCTCCCGTGCTTGCATTACCAAACTTTGATAAACCTTTTGAAATTCATTGTGACGCTAGTGGTAATGGCATAGGAGGTGTGTTAACGCAAGAGAAGCATCCAATAGCATACTTTAGTGAGAAACTCTCCGGCGCGCAACTCAATTATCCCATCTATGACAAAGAGCTATATGCTTTAGTGCGAGTTTTGCGTGAATGGGAACATTACCTCCGCCCTCATGAATTTATCATCCATACCGATCATGAAACGCTTAAATACCTTAAGGGTCAAACTAAGTTGAACAAGCGTCATGCTAAGTGGAGTGAATTTATTGAGTCTTTTCCTTATGTCATCAAGTATATTAAAGGTAAGGAAAATGTTGTGGCTGATGCGCTTTCCTGTATATGCATGCTTGTTACTCTACTTGAAGTGAATGTCATTGGCTTTGAGCACATAAAAGACTTGTATGAGCATGATCCTACTTTTGCCATTCCTTATACTAAATGTTTGACGCATATATCTTGGAACGCTATTACATCAAGGATGGATATCTTATGAGAGCTAACAAACTTGGCATCCCCGAGTCTTCTCTTCGTTTGTTACTTTTGCAAGAATCTCATGGAGGAGGACTCATGGGTCATTTTGGACGCAACAAGACATTTGCTACGCTCTCCAAGAAATACTTTTGGGCCAAGATGTTTCGCGACGTCAACCGCTACACCAACCGATGCTCTACATGTCGCAAAGCTAAGTCTAAAGCTTAATCTCATGGCCTTTACATGCCACTTCCAATTCCATATCAACCATGGGAAGATATTAGCATGGATTTTGTGCTTGGTTTGCCTAGAACTAGAAATGGAAAGGATTCCATGTTTGTTGTTGTGGACCGATTCTCTAAAATGGCTCATTTCATTCCTTGCAACAAGATAGACGATGCACATGTTGCCAATCTCTTTTGTAGGGAAATCTTGCGACTTCATGGAGTGCCCAAGACGATTGTCTCCGACCGCGACGTCAAGTTCTTGAGTTACTTTTGGAAGACCTTATGCGCCAAGCTCGGAATCAAGCTACTATTCTCCACGGCATATCATCCACAAACCGACGGCCAAACGGAGGTGACAAACCGTACGCTCTCCACCCTTCTTCGCGTGCTAATCAAGAAGAACATCAAGGAGTGGGAAGAGTGCCTACCCATCGCCAAGTACGCCTACAATCGTGCAAGACATTCAACAACCGACAAGTCCCCTTTCGAGGTCGTCTACGGTTTCAACCCGTTGTCCCCTTTGGACATTCTTCCTCTTCCTCTTCAAGAGCGCACCAACATGGACGCGAGTGCCCGAGTCAACCACCTCAAGAAAATGCATGAAGATACAAGGCACACCATCGAGCGCCAAGTACAACGACTCGCGACCAAGCTCAACGTCAACAAACAACCCATGATATTCAACATTGGAGATCTTGTGTGGCTACACCTTCGCAAGGAACGATTCCCGAACGAACGCAAGTCCAAACTTCTACCTCGCGCCGATGGACCCTTCAAGGTGCTAGCACGCTACAACAACAACGCTTACAAGATCGACCTCCCGCGCGACAAGTACACCGTGAGCGACATCTTTAACATCAAGGACCTTTCGCCATACCATGGTGATGAGGATTTCGATCCGAGGTGGGATCTTTCCAAAGGGAGGGGAGATGATGCGGAGCATCCCACGATCACCCCCATGGACACCACCTGATAGAGGCAAAGGTGTCCCGTCTTTCGATGAGATGATGAATATCGCTTTGATGGAAGTCGACTTTGACGATCCGACTACGAACGTGCGAGGACGTCGCGCCTTAGCAATCGCTAAACCAACTCCGAGAGGTTATCGACCACGCCGGAGCACGATCAACCTGACCACGAGGGTCTGTTTCCTGCGAGCAAACGAAGAACAAGCAAGAAACTGAGATTGCAATCTGGATATTGCGAATATAAGATGAAAGCTTTATTGATCAAGGTGGAGTTCTGTGACGCCTTTGTCTGGTCGCTGAACACAAACGAAGTAGGCGAAGTTGCAGCTATGGCGAACTTTTAATCTAAACAAAACCCAAAGTCTAAACGACGCCCTAAGGGCTGTATATATGGAGGAGGAGGGGGGAATTTCATGGCCCTTGAGGAAGGGGTCCGAAACCAACCCTATCTCTTGTTTCCCCACACATACGGACTCTAAAAATAGCCTATACTTATGTATTTCGAAATTACATAGGCCTGGCCCAATAATAAGGTGACGCAGCACCTAGAATAGCCTCTGGACGAAAGTTATGAAGTAGCATCTTGTATATTTCGTCCAAGGCTTCATGCACGCATTATGGTGGCTTCAACGTCCTGAAATCATCACTTGTAACTCCGTTCTTGTTCCCCATGCGCATGCCATCATCTCCATGCTTGTTCTTGCTCCAATGTTCATCCTTCTCCAAGCTAGGCCCTTCATTTGTAAGCAAAACAAATGTATCCAATTTAGGTAGCATCATATTCTCATGAACATTAGAATCATTACCAAGAAACGAAAGTACCTGGTAATTTAATTGGCGTGCGCGAGCTCTAGTAATTGGTCCAGTATGTATAGCAGCAGGGGCTGTGGGTGTAACAATGGTATTGATGTCCTCATCATCCTCCCCTTCTTGAAATGAAGTCGTCCTCGACGGAAGCTCATCTTCCTCACCCAAATAAGGCTTCAAATCTGCAATGTTAAAAGTGAGACTAACCCCAAAATCTGCAGGCAGCTCAAGTTTATATGCATTATCATTTATTTTCTCTAACACCTTAAAAGGACCATCAGCACGTGGCATTAGCTTTGATTTGCGCAAATCAGGAAATCTATCCTTACGCAAATGTAACCAAACAAGATCTTCAGGTGCAAACACAACATGTTTTCTACCCTTATCTCCAGCAAGTTTATATTTAGCATTCATACGCTCAATGTTTTCCTTAGTTAACTCATGCATTTTTAAGATCAATTCAGCACGTTGTTTAGCATCAAAATTAACCTTCTCCGAAGATGGAAGAGGCAACAAATCAATAGGTGCACGAGGTAGGAAACCATACACAATTTCAAAAGGGCACATCTTAGTAGTAGAATGCAATGAACGATTATAAGCAAACTCAATATGAGGCAAGCAGTCTTCCCACATTTTCTTATTATTCTTCAAAACAGCCCTAAGCATAGTAGACAATGTTCTATTGACTACTTCAGTTTGTCCATCAGTTTGGGGGTGACAAGTAGTACTAAAAAGCAGTTTAGTCCCCAACTTAGCCCATAAACATCTCCAAAAGTGGCTAAGAAATTTAGTATCACGATCTGAAACAATAGTATTTGGCACACCATGCAAGCGAATAATTTCACGAAAGAACAAATCAGCAACATTAACAGCATCATCGCTTTTATGACATGGTATAAAATGCGCCATTTTCGAGAATCTATCCACGACAACAAATATGCTATCCCTCCCCTTCTTTGTTCGAGGTAAACCTAAAACAAAGTCCATAGATATATCCTCCCAAGGAACACTAGGTACAGGCAAAGGCATATATAAACCATGAGGATTGAGTCGTGACTTAGCTTTTTGACATGTAGTGCAGCGAGCAACAAAACGCTCAACATCCCGTCTCATCTTTGGCCAAAAGAAATGTGTAGCAAGTACGTCCTCCGTCTTCTTCACGCCAAAGTGTCCCATTAATCCTCCTCCATGCGCCTCCTGCAACAACAAAAGACGAAGAGAGCTAGCTGGAATGCATAGCTTGTTAGCACGGAACACAAATCCATCATTAACGACAAACTTGTTCCAGGTTCTTCCTTCTTTACAATTCTGCAATACATCTTTAAAATCAGCATCATGCACATATTGATCTTTGATGGTCTCCAAACCAAATATTTTGAAGTCAAGTTGTGAAAGCATAGTATAGCGACGAGACAATGCATCAGCAATAACAATTTCTTTACCCTTCTTGTGTTTAATGACATAAGGGAAAGTTTCAATGAATTCAACCCATTCAGTTTCGCTTGACTTTTAATATGTTTCAAAGATTCATGATCAGAATGTATAACAAATTCTTTGGGCCATAAATAATGTTGCCATGTTTCTAAAGTCCGAACAAGAGCATATAGTTCTTTATCATAAGTAGAATAATTCAGACTAGGCCCACTCAATTTTTCAGAAAAGTATGCAACAGGTTTGCCATCTTGTAATAACACACCTCCTAATCCAATTCCACTAGCATGACATTCAAGCTCAAAAGTCTTATTAAAATCAGGAAGTTGGAGTAAAGGAGCATGTGTCAACTTATCTTTCAATACCGTGAAGGCTTCTTCCTGTGCGGTACCCCAAACAAAAGGCACATCCTTCTTTGTAAGCTCGTTGAGAGGTGCAGCAATGGTGCTAAAATCTCTCACAAAACGCCTATAGAAACCAGCGAGTCCAAGAAAACTCCGCACTTGTGTGACTGTTTTGGGCTGCGGCCAACTCTCAATAGCTTCAATCTTGGCTTTATCAACTTCAATTCCCTGTGGAGTAACAACATAGCCAAGAAAAGATACTCGGTCGGTGCAAAAGGTGCACTTCCCAAGGTTACCAAACAAACGTGCATCACGTAGAGCAATAAAAACAGCACGTAAATGTTCCAAATGTTCTTCCAAAGATTTGCTATAAATCAGTATATCATCAAAAGAGACTACCACAAATCATCCAATGAAAGCACGTAAAACTTCGTTCATTAGTCTCATGAAAGTACTAGGTGCATTAGTTAACCCAAAAGGCATGACTAACCACTCATATAAACCAAACTTAGTTTTAAATGCAGTTTTCCATTCATCTCCCAATTTCATACGAATTTGATGGTATCCACTACGCAAATCAACTTTGGAGAATATTGTAGAGCCACTCAATTCATCAAGCATATCATCTAGCCTAGGAATAGGATGACGATAACGAATAGTAATATTATTAATGCCTCTACAATCAACACACATACACGATGTACCATCCTTTTTAGGCACTAGTATAATAGGAACAGCACAAGGACTAAGAGATTCGCGTATATAACCTTTGTCGAGCAGCTCCTGTACTTGACGCATAATCTCCTTCGTCTCCTCTGGATTGGTACGGTATGGTGCACGGTTGGGTAGCGATGCACCGGGAATTAAGTCAATTTGATGCTCAATCCCTCGAATAGGTGGTAATCCCGGTGGCACGTCTTGTGGAAAGACGTCAGCGAACTCCTGCAAAATGTTAGTGACAGCAGGGGGCAAAGAGGAAGGCACGTCCTCGAATGAAAATAATGCCTCTTTGCACACAAAAGCATAGCAAACAGATTTGCTGAAATCTAGCTCATCAATATCAGATTTTGTGGCAAGTAAACATGCACTTTTCAATTTAATTTCAGAAACAACACTAGATGGTTTATTATTAGGTTTCATTTGTTGCTTAAATTCATTTGCCACAATCTGATTTTCACTCTTATTTTTCTCCTGTTTTGCTTTATTAGCTCTATTAATGTCATCTTTCAAAATGGAATCAGGAGTCATAGGAAGCAAAGTAATATTTTTATCCTTATGAACAAGAGTATACTGATTGTTTCTACCATGGTGTACAGAATTTTTATCAAATTGCCATGGTCTACCTAGTAATAAGGAACATGCTTGCATGGGTACCACATCACAATCAACATAATCAGCATATGTAGAGATACTAAAATGCACACGAACAGTACGTGTTACCTTAACCTTGCCGCTTTTGTTGAACCATTGGATGTAGTAAGGATGTGGATGTGGTCTTGTGGTGAGAGATAGCTTCTCCACCATCTCCATGCTAGCCAAGTTGTTACAGCTCCCGCCATCTATGATGACGCGAACAGAACGTTCCTTCACAACTCCCTTTGTATGGAACAAATTATGCCTCTGATTTTGCTCTGCTTGTGTGACCTGCACACTCAAAACACGTTGAGCAACTAAACATTCATACCTGTCAGCGTCTTCAGGAGCCATGTATTGCGTCTCATTTTCAGAATTATCTCCACCATGTTCTTCACGGGTAATAAGAGCCAAAGTCTCCTCATCATAGTCACTAGCGGACTCATACCCACCATCCTCAGTAGCAATCATTACACGCTGAGATTTGCATTCTCTCGCAAAATGTCCTCTTCCCTTACAACGACGACAAATAATATCACTTGTGTGCCCTGTCGATGCCATGGAAGAAGAAGAGCTCTGCGCAGGCCCGGCAGGTGTGCTCTTGGCAGAGAGTGGTGGTTGTGCCTGCTTTCTTGTATCACGGCTGGAGGTGGCACCTGATGGAGGTGATGGTGAAGTGGAAGTAGAAGATGCACGCGGTGTCCATGATGAAGGTCGACCTGCAGAAAAGTTAGTTCGCGCCAATGGCTGTCGATCCTGCACTTCACGTTCAGCTTTACAAGCAAGATGGAATAAACGAGTGATATTATTATAATCCTTATACTCTAGAATGGTCTGAATCTCTTTATTTAATCCACCCATAAAACGTGCAAGCATAGCTTCATTCTCCTCAACAATACCACATCTAATCATGTCAGTTTGTAATTCCTGATAATATTCTTCTACAGAATTTTCCCCTTGTCTTAAACGCTGCAATTTTTGAAGTAATTCACGTTGATAATATGGTGGAACCCAACGAGTACGCATAGCAGTTTTCAAAGCAGCCCAAGTAGCTGGAACAGGATATAATCTACAATGTTCAGACCACCAAACACATGCAAAGCTAGTGAAAGCACAAACAGCAGCAGGAACACGTCTCTCCTCAGGATATTGTAAACATGTAAATCGTTGTTCAGTTTCTAACTCCCAAGTAAGATATATATCAGGAACATATCTACCCTCAAATGGTGGAATATTCAATTTCAGTTTAGGGAGATGGTCATGATCTCGTACCTGAGGTGGTGGTGCCGGCCTACCGTTGCGAATATATACCTGAGGTCGACCTGCTGGTGGTGGTGCTGGTGGCTGCACGTAGTTCTGATTTTGATCAACCTCATCCTCATAATCGCCCGCATAATTGATAGAGGCAAAGGTGTCCCGTCTTTCGATGAGATGATGGATATCGCTTTGGTGGAAGTCGACTTTGACGATCCGACTACGAACGTGTGAGGACGTCGCGCCTTAGCAATCGCTAAACCAACTCCGAGAGGTTATCGACCACGCCGGAGCACGATCAACCTGACCACGAGGGTCTGTTTCCTGCGAGCAAACGAAGAACAAGCAAGAAACTGAGATTGCAATCTGGATATTGCGAATATAAGATGAAAGCTTTATTGATCAAGGTGGAGTTCTGTGACGCCTTTGTCTGGTCGCTGAACACAAACGAAGTACGCGAAGTTGCAGCTATGGCGAACTTTTAATCTAAACAAAACCCAAAGTCTAAACGACGCCCTAAGGGCTGTATATATGGAGGAAGAGGGGGGAATTTCGTGGCCCTTGAGGAAGGGGTCCGAAACCAACCCTATCTCTTGTTTCCCCACACAAACGGACTCTAAAAACAGCCTATACTTATGTATTTCGAAATTACATGGGCCTGGCCCAATAATAAGGTGACGCAGCACCTAGAATAGCCTCTGGACGAAAGTTATGAAGTAGCATCTTGTATATTTCGTCCAAGGCTTCATGCACGCATTATGGTGGCTTCAACGTCCTGAAATCATCACTTGTAACTCCGTTCTTGTTCCCCATGCGCATGCCATCATCTCCATGCTTGTTCTTGCTCCAATGTTCATCCTTCTCAAAGCTAGGCCCTTCATTTGTAAGCAAAACAAATGTATCCAATTTAGGCAGCATCATATTCTCATGAACATTAGAATCATTAGCAAGAAACGAAAGTACCTGGTAATTTAATTGGCGTGCGCGAGCTCTAGTAATTGGTCCAGTATGTATAGCAGCAGGGACTGTGGGTGTAATAATTGTATTGATGTCCTCATCACGGTCGGTGCAAAAGGTGCACTTCCCAAGGTTACCAAACAAACGTGCATCACGTAGAGCAATAAAAACAGCACGTAAATGTTCCAAATGTTCTTCCAAAGATTTGCTATAAATCAGTATATCATCAAAATAGACCACCACAAATCGTCCAATGAAAGCACGTAAAACTTCGTTCATTAGTCTCATGAAAGTACTAGGTGCATTAGTTAACCCAAAAGGCATGACTAACCACTCATATAAACCAAACTTAGTTTTAAATGCAGTTTTCCATTCATCTCCCAATTTCATACGAATTTGATGGTATCCACTACGCAAATCAACTTTGGAGAATATTGTAGAGCCACTCAATTCATCAAGCATATCATCGAGCCTAGGAATAGGATGACGATAACGAATAGTAATATTATTAATGCCTCTACAATCAACACACATACGCGACGTACCATCCTTTTTAGGCACGAGTATAATAGGAACAGCACAAGGACTAAGAGATTCGCGTATATAACCTTTGTCGAGCAGCTCCTGTACTTGACGCATAATCTCCTTCGTCTCCTCTGGATTGGTACGGTATGGTGCACGGTTGGGTAGCGATGCACCGGGAATTAAGTCAATTTGATGCTCAATCCCTCGAATAGGTGGTAATCCCGGTGGCACGTCTTGTGGGAAGACGTCAGCGAACTCCTGCAAAATGTGAGTGACAGCAGGGGCAAAGAGGAAGGCACGTCCTCGAATGAAAATAATGCCTCTTTGCACACAAAAGCATAGCAAACAGATTTGCTGAAATCTAGTTCATCAATATCAGATTTTGTGGCAAGTAAACATGCACTTTTCAATTTAATTTCAGAAACAACACTAGATGGTTTATTATTAGGTTTCATTTGTTGCTCAAATTCCTTTGCCACAATCTGATTTTCACTCTTATTTTTCTCCTGTTTTGCTTTATTAGCTCTATTAATGTCATCTTTCAAAATGGAATCAGGAGTCATAGGAAGCAAAGTAATATTTTTATCCTTATGAACAAGAGTATACTGATTGTTTCTACCATGGTGTACAGAATTTTTATCAAATTGCCATGGTCTACCTAGTAATAAGGAACATGCTTGCATGGGTACCACATCACAATCAACATAATCAGCATATGTAGAGATACTAAAATGCACACGAACAATACGTGTTACCTTAACCTTGCCGCTGTTGTTGAACCATTGGATGTAGTAAGGATGTGGATGTGGTCTTGTGGTGAGAGATAGCTTCTCCACCATCTCCATGCTAGCCAAGTTGTTACAGCTCCCTCCATCTATGATGACGCGAACAGAACGTTCCTTCACAACTCCCTTTGTATGGAACAAATTATGCCTCTGATTTTGCTCTGCTTGTGTGACCTGCACACTCAAAACACGTTGAGCAACTAAACATTCATACCTGTCAGCGTCTTCAGGAGCCATGTATTGCGTCTCATTTGCAGAATCATCTCCACCATGTTCTTCACGTGTAATAAGAGCCAAAGTCTCCTCATCATAGTCACTAGCGGACTCATACCCACCATCCTCAGTAGCAATCATGACACGCTGAGATTTGCATTCTCTCGCAAAATGTCCTCTTCCCTTACAACGACGACAAATAATATCACTTGTGTGCCCTGTCGATGCCATGGAAGAAGAAGAGCGCTGCGCAGGCCCGGCAGGTGTGCTCTTGGCAGAGAGTGGTGGTTGTGCCTGCTTTCTTGTATCACGGCTGGAGGTGGCACCTGATGGAGGTGATGGTGAAGTGGAAGTAGAAGATGCACGCGGTGTCCATGATGAAGGTCGACCTGCAGAAAAGTTAGTTCGCGCCAATGGCTGTCGATCCTGCACTTCACGTTCAGCTTTACAAGCAAGATGGAATAAACGAGTGATATTATTATAATCCTTATACTCTAGAATGGTCTGAATCTCTTTATTTAATCCACCCATAAAACGTGCAAGCATAGCTTCATTCTCCTCAACAATACCACATCTAATCATGCCAGTTTGTAATTCCTGATAATATTCTTCTACAGAATTTTTCCCTTGTCTTAAACGCTGCAATTTTTGAAGTAATTCACGTTGATAATATGGTGGAACCCAACGAGTACGCATAGCAGTTTTCAAAGCAGCCCAAGTAGTTGGAACAGGATATAATCTACAATGTTCAGACCACCAAACACATGCAAAGCTAGTGAAAGCACAAACAGCAGCAGGAACACGTCTCTCCTCAGGATATTGTAAACATGTAAATCGTTGTTCAGTTTCTAACTACCAAGTAAGATATATATCAGGAACATATCTACCCTCAAATGGTGGAATATTCAATTTCAGTTTAGGGAGATGGTCATGATCTCGTACCTGAGGTGGTGGTGCCGGCCTACCGTTGCGAATATATACCTGAGGTCGACCTGCTGGTGGTGGTGCTGGTGGCTGCACGTAGTTCTGATTTTGATCAACCTCATCCTCATAATCGCCCGCATAATCGTCATCCTCCTCAGCCGCCGCAGGAGCAGGAGCCAAAGAAGCATCAACAGTAGGTGCAGCAGCACCCGAATTTTGACCAGTCTCAATTGGAACGCGCTGTGCCCGTCCCACTTGATTTGGAAGGCGGCGTTGGAGATGTGGTTGTTGTTGTTGTAGAAGTGCGACATGTGCAGCCGGTGGTGGTTGGGGAAGACGCTTGAGTAATTCAGTAAACTTGTTATCCAGCTTTGTCTCGAACGACTTCTCCACGGCATCTATCTTCTCCATAGCCTCTTCAAATCTGTTTAGCACATCTCCCACCTGGCCACTCATCATTTGCTGAAATTTATCATGCAACTCCTTGTTCGTCATGTTCTCCCAATCAGTCTCATCGGCTTGTGAACCTGCCTTAGCAGCAATAGAAACACAAAAGAATATGATCCTGCAGACTACTAGAAGTGGTGGTGATGGTGGTGTGTCACAAAACCTTCAAGCGAATCTCAAATTCTTACCAGTTCTTACCCAGCAGCAGGTGGTGATCGGCAACCGTTGTAGTCAAAAACTCTCAAAGCTTGGATATAGCGATTACCAGGGAGAGTCAAACGCACGATGTAGACTTATGTGGAGCTGGGAAGGCTTATAATATGGTAGCAAAATGGTAAGCAATAATCAATTCAGAGATGCAAAGTTGAATAAACGCTCAACGACGGTACTGTGCTGGTCCTAGGCTAGACCGTGCTAGAGACGCGAGCCTAGAACACTAACAAAATCACGGCGCTGCACGTAAACAAGCGAAAAGCACACTCAGGAAAAAAAAATTCGCTCTTTTTTTTTGCGCTCTTTTTTTTGTGCGCTCTTTTTTTTTGCGCTCCTCTTCTTTTTTTTTGCGAAAAATCACTATAATGGCGAGTGTCTCAAAACTCTTCCCAGGTCAAACTGACAGGATTGGCACAAAATTTTTTGACTATTTTTTTTTCGGAAATCAGGGCAGCGATGACGAAAAAGTGCGACAAAAAATCACTATGATGGCGAGTGTCTCAAAACACTACCCGGGGCCTAAAAATAGGATAGGGAAAAAATATTTTTGGTTGCCAAAATTTTGGCCTAAAAACTGCCCGGGGGTCTCCAGACTTTTTTTTTCCGAGACCTACTCAGGCATGGAAAGACGAAACAGAAAATAGATGGATCTCTAAAACAAACCGAATATGAAAAGAACTCGGATTGGTGGTGGATATATGGCGGTAGGATATGGCAGCGGTGGTGGTATATGGTACGGATCGGTGGTATATGGATACGGATTGGTGGTGGTATATAGATACGGATTCAGAGCGGTGGCGGATAAGCAATGGTGGTAGATGGCAAGGCGATGATGATGGTGCGGCGGCGGCGTGACAACTTATGACCAGAACTCGAATCTCTAAAAGACTAGACTCTAAGACCAGCAACTTGACACGACGATGCAACCGCAAATTCAACAAAGCAAAAACCCTAAAAAGATTATGCAAAGGCTCAGATTGGTTCGGATATGATGAACTAACCCTAATTTTTTTTGTGGCTTTTTGGTGGACTGTAGGTATGAAGAACAGACTCGATCTAAACTACGAAAAACTGTAAAATCTCACCGAGCAACCTGGAAATCTGATACCACTTGATAGAGGCAAAGGTGTCCCGTCTTTCGATGAGATGATGAATATCGCTTTGATGGAAGTCGACTTTGACGAACCGACTACGAACGTGCGAGGACGTCGCGCCTTAGCAATCGCTAAACCAACTCCGAGAGGTTATCGACCACGCCGGAGCACGATCAACCTGACCACGAGGGTCTGTTTCCTGCGAGCAAACGAAGAACAAGCAAGAAACTGATATTGCAATCTGGATATTGCGAATATAAGATGAAAGCTTTATTGATCAAGGTGGAGTTCTGTGACGCCTTTGTCTGGTCGCTGAACACAAACGAAGTAGGCGAAGTTGCAGCTATGGCGAACTTTTAATCTAAACAAAACCCAAAGTCTAAACGACGCCCTAAGGGCTGTATATATGGAGGAGGAGGGGGGAATTTCGTGGCCCTTGAGGAAGGGGTCCGAAACCAACCCTATCTCTTGTTTCCCCACACGTACGGACTCTAAAAACAGCCTATACTTATGTATTTCGAAATTACATGGGCCTGGCCCAATAATAAGGTGACGCAGCACCTAGAATAGCCTCTGGACGAAAGTTATGAAGTAGCATCTTGTATATTTCGTCCAAGGCTTCATGCACGCATTATGGTGGCTTTAACGTCCTGAAATCATCACTTGTAACTCCGTTCTTGTTCCCCATGCGCATGCCATCATCTCCATGCTTGTTCTTGCTCCAATGTTCATCCTTCTCCAAGCTAGGCCCTTCATTTGTAAGCAAAACAAATGTATCCAATTTAGGCAGCATCATATTCTCATGAACATTAGAATCATTACGAAGAAACGAAAGTACCTGGTAATTTAATTGGCGTGCGCGAGCTCTAGTAATTGGTCCAATATGTATAGCAGCAGGGTTGTGGGTGTAACAATGGTATTGATGTCCTCATCACCACCTCAACTATACAAGCTCCAAGTGGACCCATGACAAGAGCTAGGGCTCGTGCTATTCTATCCGAGGTGACATCACTCCTACTTGAGTTTCCCTCCTCTTCAAGTGAGACATGGCTACTACCTAAGTCCGAGATGCTATGTGTGATCAGGTACAACGCTCAAGACACGGAGCCGAGGGCTGAAGAAGAAGAGACAGGCGTCAACACTCTGGACAGCCCGGAACCTCCGGCCAGAGCCCGGAACTTCCGGCCCCCAGACCCTCCGGCCGACCCGGAGCTTCCGGCCCCCGACGTCCTCGACCAGCCCAGGCGTGCCAACTCTCTGGCTAGCTCGGAACCCGTCCCGGACCTTTCGGCCCCCGGAACCTCCGGCCAGTCCGGACCTTCCGGCCCCCGGACGCCAACCCAGCTCCACCCGCACCAACTCTCTGGTTAGGCCGGACCTTCCCCGGAACCTCCGCTGCCCGGAACTTCCGGCCTCACCCGGAGCTTCCGGCCTTGCCTGCGCGCAGCGACTTGGGCCGAGGCCCATGTACCCTTTCGTCACTTAGACTATAAATACTCTTCTCCTACCTACGTTTTAGGGTTAGCACTGGTTTAGCTCATACTTGAGATAGAGCATTGCTCATCCATTACGGATCTACTCCATGAGAGAGACCGCGGCCCCTCTACGGAGAGGATCCCCTTGGACAAGACCTCCTTTACGGAGAAGACCATCATCAAGACCTCCTTCTAGGAGAAGAACCCGATTACCTCTTGTATCGTCCTTTGTTGACTTTGGATCTTGTATCTCACCTTTGTGTTCATCGATCTAGCGCATGTGTGATCTATTCTTGTTGGTTGAGTGTTTCTCTTGTTTTCCCCCGTGATTTCCCTCGTGTTCTTCCGCGCGTTATTCGTGTTCCTCGTAGGGATCCTCTCCAAACGTGAAAGATCGGCCGTACGGAGTTCCACTCCACATCATCTTGGTATCATGAGCCACGTTGATCACGTTTTTGGAGCCCCTACCCTTTGTTTTCTAGCTTGATTTTGTTGATTTTGTCCTAATTCCGAAAATCCCCACCAAAAATAGCCCCCAAATTTTTTTGTGATTTGTTGGTGTGATGAAGTTTTGTTGGATTTGATCCGTGAATTTTGTGTGTGGCTCATAGATCTAGCTTCCCCACCCTTCTTTTCCTCCAATTTTTTTCGTTTCCCCTTCGGATTTGGGTTTTTCCTTAAGTTTTTCCGCCCAAATCCACGATCCCCAATTCTCTGTTCTTGCCAGTTTCGCGACCACCGGAACTTCCGGCCACGCCCGGACCTTCCGGCCCTTCGGACCTTCCGGCCACCCCGAAACCTCCGGACCCCGGACCTTCCGGCTTAGACAGAAAGTTCGCACATCTTCAACGATTTCCGCTACTTCGACAACCCCGTCAATGGTGCAGTGGCATCTTCGCCAACGTACTGAAGACCGTGCACTACGACAACGACTACAATCTCATCCTTTTGAAACCTTCAACCGTAAGCAAGGACGGTAATCTCGACGACATCTTTGTCTAATCCTTGTCATTGTTTTGATAACCATATAGCCCATATTTGCGTACCTTACCCATCGAGTCTAGCCTTTGAGTATTGCCGGCAACGTGACTTCTGCACATTTAGTGATAATACTCTCCCATAGCATACATACCAACTCATCGTGGTGCATATCTTGGTATCATCTCTTGTGTCACAAAGTTGTCATCGCATACACTCAATTTCTATCTTGGTTCGTAAAGCATTGCATGAGAAAGAGCTCAAACAACAAAGAGCCAAACAAGCTTTTAAGCAAACGGGAAAGATAAGCAAAGAGCTTATAAGCAAGAACCATAGCATCATACAACATTAAGATTGTCATAGTCGATCATCTTGGATCAAAGCATAGAAACATCATACATATAGCATACTTGGGATAGAAGTCGTTGCAATTTTGCTTAGTAGATTGTGCACAAGTTTCGTATCCGCCTATTGTGCAATCGTGCTAGTGTCTCTCTAGTGTTGTGCAACAAGAGCATTTTCGTGGATTCCACATTTTGGCTCACCCTTGGTTGCACGACCCCACTTATCTATTTGCGTGTGTGTTTCCGTGTACCCTATCTTGCTATTGGTCTACTTGTTGCATTCGCAAATTTGCGAATCTTTTCCAACATTATTGGGTCTCACTTACAATTGCATCAAATTTTGTGCCACCATCCTAACCAAGCTCCACCATAAGCTTTTACTTGTGTAGGTGTGAGAATCCAACAAGAATTGGTACCAATTGTGTTATTTCCTTGTTACACATTGAGTGATCATTGATCCATCTTCAACATCGGTCAAGGTACATTTGGTATTGGTTCTTCTCTTTCTCCCGCTCACATATTTTTGTTTGGAATGATGGATAGGCCAACCACCTCTACCAACCCACTCTTCTTGGAGCAAGACGACGACATGTCACCCTATGTCACCAAGAGCCACCTCTTCGGTGCAAAACGAGCTTTGCCTCAAGAGCAACAAGCAATGAGCAACCGCATCGACAACCTCGCCACCGACTTGCGCCTCTCCGAGCAACGTACAAGGGACTACTTCGACAACAAGCTCGACGAACACAAGCACGAGAATGACGCAAGAATGGACGAGATTCGTGCCTTGTTGGTCAACCGCTCTTCTACCACTTCGTCCTACTCAAGAAGGAGCCGCTCGAGTCGACACTCCGACGACACTATCTCCGGCTCAAGTACCCCGACTTCGAACACTCTTCGTCGTGCCGCGCGTCAAGATCGTCATGCCAACCGCAATCCGCTACACGACACCGACTCTCAAGAGCTCCGACAACGTCAAACCCAAGCGGCATTCGCGCAAGCACAAGAGCGACAACGGCAACGACAACAACAACAAGACGAGCAAGCGCGATAACACCAAGAAGCACAAGATGCCGAGGCACAACGTCACAAACAAGAACTACGTGAAGCTCGAGCACTCGAACCACAACAAGCCCTCCGAGATTCAAGTAGAGCCGTCGCCACGCGCAACCGGCAAGTTCGTGAACAAGAAGAAGCTCTTCGTGATGAAGTCCAAGAACGCATCTATGAAGCACGGGCACATCGTCAAGCTCCTCGTCAAGCTCGACAAGTTCCACCACAACCTCGACAAGTTCCTCCACAAGCTCAACGAGTACCCCAAGTTCACCAAGCACATGATGACTATGAAGAGCTACCCCGACAAGAACAACGTGAGGTTGACAACCCTCCTCGCCAAGAGCAACATGAGGTTGAAATCCTCCACGTCAAGGGCGTCATCATCCCCGTCCCCAACACAATGAAGAGCAACGATACGGCAAGCTAAAGTTCACCATGCCCCAGTTCAACGGAAGCAATGACCCCGAGGAGTATCTCTCGTGGGCATTGAAGGTTGACAAAATCTTCCGCTTGCACAACTATGAAGAAGAGAAGAAAATCGCAATGGCATCCCTTGAGTTCCAAGATTACGTCCTCATTTGGTGGGAATAAATTGTTGAGAGGCGAGAAGCAAGAGGTGAACCACCCATCACCACTTGGGCACAAATGAAGGATGTCATGAGAGCATGATTCGTGCCAAACTACCACAACCGACGGAAGCACATCTTCCTCACCCAAATAAGGCTTCAAATCTGCAATGTTAAAAGTGGGACTAACCCCAAAATCTGCAGGCAGCTCAAGTTTATATGCATTATCATTTATTTTCTCTAACACCTTAAAAGGACCATCAGCACGTGGCATTAGCTTTGATTTGCGCAAATTAAAAAATCTATCCTTACGCAAATGTAACCAAACAAGATCTCCAGGTGCAAACACAACATGTTTTCTACCCTTATCTCCAGCAAGTTTATATTTAGCATTCATACGCTCAATGTTTTCCTTAGTTAACTCATGCATTTTTAAAATCAATTCAGCACGTTCTTTAGCATCAAAATTAACCTTCTCCGAAGATGGAAGAGGCAACAAATCAATAGGTGCACGAGGTAGGAAACCATACATAATTTCAAAAGGGCACATCTTAGTAGTAGAATGCAATGAACGATTATAAGAAAATTCAATATGAGGCAAGCATTCTTCCCACATTTTCTTATTATTCTTCAAAACAGCCCTAAGCATAGTAGACAATGTTCTATTGACTACTTCAGTTTGTCCATCAGTTTGGGGGTGACATGTAGTACTAAAAAGCAGTTTAGTACCCAACTTAGCCCATAAACATCTCCAAAAGTGGCTAAGAAATTTAGTATCACGATCTGAAACGATAGTATTTGGCACACCATGCAAGCGAATAATTTCACGAAAGAACAAATCAACAACATTAACAGCATCATCGCTTTTATGACATGGTACAAAGTGTGCCATTTTCGAAAATCTATCCACAACAACAAATATGCTATCCCTCCCCTTCTTTGTTCGAGGTAAACCTAAAACAAAGTCCATAGATATATCCTCCCGAGGAACATGAGGTATAGGCAAAGGCATATATAAACCATGAGGATTGAGTCGTGACTTAGCTTTTTGACATGTAGTGCAGCGAGCAACAAAACGCTCAACATCCCGTCTCATCTTTGGCCAAAAGAAAATGTGTAGCAAGTATATCCTCGTCTTCTTCACGCCAAAATGTCCCATTAATCCACCTGCATGCGCCTCCTGCAACAACAAAAGACGAACGGAGCTAGCTGGAATGCATAGCTTGTTAGCACAAAACACAAATCCATCGTTAACGACGAACTCGTTCCATGTTCTCCCTTCTTTACAATTCTGCAATACATCTTTAAATTCAGCATCATGCACATATTGATCTTTGATGGTCTCCAAACCAAATATTTTAAAGTCAAGTTGTGAAAGCATAGTATAACAACGAGACAATGCATCAGCAATAACATTTTCTTTACCCTTCTTGTGTTTAATGACATAAGGGAAAGTCTCAATGAATTCAACCCATTTAGCATGTCTACGGTTCAGTTTTGCTTGACTTTTAATGTGTTTCAAAGATTCATGATCAGAATGTATAACAAATTCTTTGGGCCATAAATAATGTTGCCATGTTTCTAAAGTCCGAACAAGAGCATATAATTCTTTATCATATGTAGAATAGTTCAGACTAGGCCCACTCAATTTTTCAGAAAAGTATGCAACAGGTTTGCCATCTTGCAATAACACACCTCCTAATCCAATTCCACTAGCATCACATTCAAGCTCAAAAGTCTTATTAAAATCAGGAAGTTGGAGTAAAGGAGCATGTGTCAACTTATCTTTCAATACCGTGAAGGCTTCTTCCTGTGCGGTACCCCAAACAAAAGGCACATCCTTCTTTGTAAGCTCGTTGAGAGGTGCAGCAATGGTGTTGAAATCTCTCACAAAACGCCTATAGAAACCAGCGAGGCCAAGGAAACTCCTCACTTGTGTGACCGTTTTGGGTTGCGGCCAACTCTCAATAGCTTCAATCTTGGCTTTATCAACTTCAATCCCCTGTGGAGTAACAACATAGCCAAGAAAAGATACTCGGTCGGTGCAAAAGGTGCACTTCCCAAGGTTACCAAACAAACGTGCATCATGTAGAGCAATAAAAACAGCACGTAAATGTTCCAAATGTTCCTCCAAAGATTTGCTATAAATGAATATGTCATCAAAGTAAACTACCACAAATCGTCCAATGAAAGCACGTAAAACTTCGTTCATTAATCTCATGAAAGTACTAGGTGCATTAGTTAACCCAAAAGGCATGACTAACCACTCATATAATCCAAACTTAGTTTTAAATGCTTTGGAGAATATTGTAGAGCCACTCAATTCTTCAAGCATATCATCTAGCCTAGGAATAGGATGACGATAACGAATAGTAATATTATTAATGCCTCTACAATCAATGCACATACGCGGCGTACCATCCTTTTTTGGCACTAAAATGATAGGAACAGCACAAGGACTAAGGGATTCGCGTATATAACCTTTGTCGAGCAGCTCTTGTACTTGACGCATAATCTCCTTCGTCTCCTCAGGATTGGTACGGTATGGTGCACGGTTGGGTAATAATGCACCGGGAATAAGTCAATTTGATGCTCAATCCCTCGAATAGGTGGTAATCCCGGTGGCACGTCTTGTGGAAAGACGTCAGCGAACTCCTGTAAAATGTTAGTGACAGCAGGGGGCAAAGAGGAAGGCACGTCCTCGAATGAAAATAATGCCTCTTTGCACACAAACGCATAGCAAACATATTTGCTAAAATCTAGCTCATCAATATCAGATTTTGTGGCAAGTAAACATGCACTTTTCAATTTAATTTCAGAAGCAACACTAGATGGTTTATTATTAGGTTTCATTTGTTGCTCAAATTCTTTTGCCACAATCTGATTTTCACTCTTATGGTTCTCCTGTTTTGCTTTATTAGCTCTATTAATATCATCTTTCAAAATGGATTCAGGAGTCATAGGAAGCAAAGTAATATGGCTATCCTTATGAACAAGAGTATACTGATTATTTCTACCATGGTGTACAGAATTTTTATCAAATTGCCATGGTCTACCAAGTAATAAGGAACATGCTTGCATGGGTACCACATCACAATCAACATAATCAGCATAGGTAGAGATACTGAAATGCACATGAACAGTACGTGTTACCTTAACCTTGCCGCTGTTGTTGAACCATTGGATGTAGTAAGGATTTGGATGTGGTCTTGTGGTGAGAGATAGCTTCTCCACCATCTCCATGCTAGCCAAGTTGTTGCAGCTCCCTCCATCTATGATGACGCGAACAGAACGTTCCTTCACAACTCCCTTTGTATGGAACAAATTATGCCTCTGATTTTGCTCAGCTTGTGTGACCTGCACACTCAAAACACGTTGAGCAACTAAACATTCATACCTGTCAGCATCTTCAGGAGCCATGTATTGCGTCTCATGATCAGAATCATCTTCACCGTGTTCTTCACGTGTAATAAGAGCCAAAGTCTCGTCATCATAGTCACTAGCGGACTCATACCCACCATCCTCAGTAGCAATCATCACACGCTGAGATTTGCATTCTCTCGCCAAATGTCCTCTTCCCTTACAACAACGACAAATAATATCACTTGTGTGCCCTGTTGATGCCATGGAAGAAGAACTCTGTGCAGGCCTGATAGGTGTGCTCTTGGAAGATAATGGTGGTTGTGCCTGCTTCCTTGTATCACGGCTGGAGGTAACAACTGATGGAGGTGTCGGTGCAGTAGAATGTGTGGAAGTAGAGGATGCACGCGGTGTCCATGATGAAGGTCGACCTGCAGAAAAGTTAGTCCGCGCCAATGCCTGACGATCCTGCACTTCACGTTCAGCTTTACAAGCAAGATGGAATAAACGAGTGATATTATTATAATCCTTATACTCTAGAATGGTCTGATTCTCTCTATTTAATCCACCCATAAAACGTGCAAGCATAGCTTCATTCTCCTCAACAATACCACATCTAATCATGCCAGTTTGTAATTCCTGATAATATTCTTCTACATAATTTTTTCCTTGTCTTAAGCGCTGCAATTTTTGAAGTAATTCACGTTGATAATATGGTGGAACCCAACGAGTACGCATAGCAGTTTTCAAAGCAGCCCAATAGCTGGAATAGGATATAATCTACAATGTTCAGACCACCAAACACAGGCAAAACTAGTGAAAGCACAAACAGCAGCAGGAACACGTTTCTCCTCGGGATATTGCAAACATGTAAAACGTTGTTCAGTTTCTAACTCCCAAGTAAGATATATATCACGAACATATCTACCCTCAAATGGTGGAATATTCAATTTCAGTTTAGGAAGATGGTCATGATCTCGTACCTCATGTGGTGGTGCATCCCTACCGTTGCGATGATAAGCATGAGGACGACCTGGTGGTGGTGGTGCTGGTGGTTGCACGTAGTTCTGATTTTGATCAATCTCATCCTCGTAATGGTCCTCCACCTCTGCAGTAGCAGCAGGAGCTACAGAAGCATCAACACCAGGTACATCAGCTCCAGAAGTTTGACCATCCTCAAGAGGAACACGCTTCGCTCGTCCGAACTGATTCGGAAGGGGGCGTTGTTGTTGTCGTTGTAGAGGTGCGATAGGTGCAGCCGGCGTTGGTGGTGGAAAACGCGAAAGCAATTCAGCAAACTTGTTATCGAGCTTTGTCTCAAACGTCTTCTCCATGCCATCTATCTTCTCCATGGCCTCTTCAAATCTGTTTAGCACATCTTGCACCTGTCCACTCATCATTTGCTGAAACTTATCATGAAGCTCCTTGTTCGTCAAGTTCGCCCAGTCAGTCTCATCGGCTTGTGATCCTGGCATGGTTAGCAGCAATAGAAACACACAAGAATATGATCCTACAGACTACTAACAAGTGGTGGTGGTGGTGGGTGTCACAAATCCGTCAAGCAAATCTCAAATTCTTACCAGTTCTTACCCAGCAGCAGGCGGTGATCGGCAACCGATGTAGTCAAAACTCTCAAAGCTTGGATAGAGCAATTACCAGGGAGAGTCAAACGCACGATGTAGATGTATGTCGAGCTGGGAAGGCTTATAATATGGTTGCAAAAAGGGTCAGCAATAATCAATTCAGAGATGCAAAGTTGAATAAACGCTCAACGACGGTGCTGTGCTGGTCCTAGGCTAGACCGTGCTAGAGACGCGAGCCTAGAACACTAATAAAATCAGGGCGCTGCACGTAGACAAGGGAAAAAACACTCTGGAATTTTTTTTTCGCTCTTTTTTTTTGCGCTCTTTTTTTGCGAAAATGCACTATAATGGCGAGTGTCCCAAAACTCTTCCCAGGTCAAACTGACAGGATGGCATGAAAATTTTTTGACTATTTTTCGGAAATCAGGGCAGTGATGACAAAAAAGTGCGACAAAAAATCACTATGATGGCGAGTGTCTCAAAAGACTCAGAAAAACCTAAAAATAGGATAGGGAAAAAATATTTTTGGTCGCCAAAATTTTGGCCTAAAAACTGCCCGGGGGTCTCCAGACTTTTTTTTTCCGAAACCTACTCAGGCAAGGAAACACGAATCGGAATTTAGATGGATCTCGAAAACAAACCTAATATGAAAGGAACTCGGATTGGTGGTGGATATATGGTGGTGGTATATGGCAGTGGTGGTGGTAGGATATGGATATCGATCGGTGGTGGTATATGGATACAGATTCGGAGCGGTGGTGGTAGGTGGCAGGGGCGATGATGATGGTGCGGCGACGGCGTGACAACTTATGACCAGAACTCGAAACTCTAAAAGACTAGACGCTAAGACCAGCAACTTGACACGACGATGCAACTGTAAATTCAACCAAGCAAAATACTGAAAAGACTATGCAAAGGCTCAGACTGGTTCGGATAGGATGAACTAACCCTAAATTTTTTTTGGCTTTGTCGTGGACTATAGGTATGAAGAACAGACTCGATCTAAACTACGAAAAACTTTAAAATCTCATCGAGCAACCTGGAAATCTGATACCACTTGATAGAGGCGAAGGTGTCCCGATGTTTCGATGAGATGATGACTATCGTTTTCTGTGGGAGTCGACCTTGATGATCCGACTACGAACGTGCGAGACGTCGCGCCTTAGCAATCGCTAAACCAACTTCCGAGGGGTTATTGACCACGCCGGAGCATGATCAACCTCACCACGAGGGTCTGTTTCCTGCGAGCAAACGAAGAACAAGCAAGAAACTGAGTTTGCAATCTGGATATTGCGAATATAAGAGGAAAGCTTTATTAATGAAGGTGGGGTTCTGTGACGCCTTTGTCTGGTCGTTGAACACAAATGAAGTATGCGAAGTTGCAGCTATGGCGAACTTTTATTCTAAACAAAACCCAAAGTCTAAACGACGCCCTAAGGGCTGTATATATGGAGGAAGAGGGGGGAATTTCGTGGCCCTTGAGGGAGGGGTCCGAAACCAACCCTAACTCTTGTTTCCCCACACATACAGACTCTAAAAACAGCCTATACTTAAGTATTTCGAAATTACATGGGCTTGGCCCAATAATAAGGTGACGCAGCACCTAGAATAGCCTCTGGACGAAATTTATGAAGTGGCATCTTGTATATTTCGTCCAAGGCTTCATGCACTCCTTATGGCGGCTCCAAAGTGATGAGGACATCAATACCATTGTTACACTCACAGCCCCTACTGTTACATATAATGGACCAATTACTAGAGCTCGCGCACGCCAATTAAATTAGCAGGTACTTTCGTTTCTTGGTAATGATTCTATTGTTCATGAGAATATGATGCTGCCTAAATTGGATACTTTTGTTTTGCTTACAAATGAAGGGCCTAGCTTGGAGAAGGATGAACATTGGAGCAAGAACAAGCATGGAGTTGATGGCATGCGCAAGGGGAACAAGAACGGAGTTACAAGTGATGATTTCAGGACTTTGAAGCCACCATAATGAGTGAATGAAGCCTTGGACGAAATATACAAGATGCCACTTCATAAATTTCGTCCAGAGGCTATTCTAGGTGCTGCATCACCTTATTATTGGGCCAGGCCCATGTAATTTCGAAATACATAAGTATAGGTTGTTTTTAGAGTCCGTATGTGTGGGGAAACAAGAGATAGGGTTGGTTTCGGACCCCTTCCCCAAGGGCCACGAAATTCCCCCCTCTTCCTCCATATATACAGCCCTTAGGGCACCGTTTAGACTTTAAGATTTGTTTAGATTAAAAGTTCGCCATAGCTGCAACTTCGCGTACTTCGTTTGTGTTCAACGACCAGACAAAGGCGTCACAGAACCCCATCTTGATCAATAAAGCTTTCCTCTTATATTCGCACTATCCAGATTGCAATCTTAGTTTCTTGCTTGTTCTTCGTTTGCCTGCAGGAAACAGACCTTCGTGGTCAGGTTGATCGTGCTCCGGCGTGGTCAATAACCTCTCGGAGTTGGTTTAGCGAATGCTAAGGCGCGACGTCCTCGCACGTTAGTAGTCGGATCGTCAAAGTCGACTTCTTCCAAAACGATAGCCACCATCTCATCGAAAGACGGGACACCTTTGCCTCTATCAGAAAGTCCTGAAATCATCACTTATAACTCCGTTCTTGTCCCCCTTGCACATGCCATCAACTCCATGCTTGTTCTTGCTCCAATGTTCATCCTTCTCCAAGCTAGGCCCTTCATTCGTAAGCAAAACAAATGTATCCAATTTAGGCAGCATCATATTCTCATGAACATTAGAATCATTACCAAGAAACGGAAGTACCTGATAATTCAATTGGCGTGCGCGAGCTCTAGTAATTGGTCCAGTATATGTAACAGGAGGGGCTGTGGGTGTAACAATGGTATTGATGTCCTCATCAGCATTGGTTTAGCTCATATGTGAGATAGAGCATTGCTCATCCATACGGATCTGCTCCACGAGGGAGACTGCGGCCCCTCTACGGAGTTGATCCACGTTGGATTCAAGACCCCCTCTTGGGTGGCCCCATCAAGACCTCCTCACGGAGAAGAACTGGTTACCCTTTGTATCGTCCGTTGTTGACTTTGGATCGTGTATCTCCCCTTGTGTTCCAAGAATCTAGCATATGTGTTACTATATCTTGTTGGTTTTGAGAGTTCCCCTTGTGTTTTCCCTCGTTTTCCCCTCGTGTTCTTCGTGTTCTTAGTTGGGATCCTCTCTTTTCGTGAAAGATCGGCCATATAGGCTTCCACCCTACCTCATCTTGGTATCATGAGCCACGTTGATCACGATTTCGGAGCCCCTCTCTTTGTTTTCTTGCCTACTTTTGTTGATTTATTCCTAATTCGAAAATTGCCCCACAAAAATAGCCCCAATTTTTTTGTGATGTGTTGGTGTGATGAAGTTTTGTTGGATTTGATCCCCGGATTTTGTGTGTTGCAGGTAGATCTAGCTTTTCCCCATCTTTTCCCCAATTTCCATCCACAAAATCTTCCGAATTTTGCCCCGGATTTGACCTCTCCACGCGGTGTTCATCGAGTTCGTCCACGGATCCAAAGCCCGGACATCCGGCCCGACAGCCCGGACATCCGGCCATCAGCCCGGACATCCGGCCCCTGACAGCATCACTTCCATCCACCGCTTCCTTTCTGCCTAACTTTCGCCCAATTTTGTTCCGGTACCCACATACACTTCCGCATAACACCACCGCTTGCACATAGCACCACCATAGCCTTTCCCGCTACTAACTCCGACAATTTTTGACCCGTTTTGCTTTGAGAATTTGATTTGTGGTTTCCGTTTCCTAACGTGTTTCGGCTACTTAGGGACGGTTCGACATCAACTTCACCACTGCTCATCTTCGCCAAGGACTACTACGAACGGCTACATCATTTTGGTATCAACCTCATCTTGGTATCGTGATATCATCATACTTTCTTGCATTTGCATTGATAACCCCATAGCCTTACTTTTGCGTCACTTACCCATCGAGACTAGCCTTTGAGTATTCCGGCAATGTGACTTGTGCACATTAGTGATCATACCTCCCATAGCATACATACCATATCATCGTGTTGCATATCTTGGTATCATCTCTTGTGTCACAAAGTTGTCATCGCATACACAATTGCTATCTTGGTTCGTGAAGTTTTGCATGAGAAAAGAGATCAAAAGAGAAAGAGCCAAACAAGCTTTTAAGCAAAAAGGAAAGATAAGCAAAGAGCTTATAAGCAAGAACCATAGCATCATACAACATTAAGATTGTCATACTCGATCATCTTGGATCATATCATCGGAATACCATATATATAGCATACTTGGGGTAGAAGTCGTTGCATTTTTGCTTAGTAGGTTGTGCACAAGTTCGTATCCGCCTATTGTGCAATCGTGCTAGCGTCTCTCTAGTGTTGTGCAACAAGAGCATTTTTGTGGACTCCACATTTTGGCTCATCCCTTGGTTGCATGACACCACTTATCTATTTGTGTGTGTGTTTCCGTGTACCACATTTTGCTATTGGTCTACTTGTTGCATTTGCAAATTTGTGAATCTTTTCCAACATTATTGAGTCTCACTTACAATTGCATCAAATTTTGTGCCACCATCCTAACCGAGCTCCACCATAAGCTTTTACTTGTGTAGGTGTGAGAAACCGACAAGAATTGGTGCCAATTGTGCTATTTCCTTGTTCCACATTGGAGTGATCATTAATCCATTTTCAACATCGGTCAAGGTACATTTGGTATAAGTTCTTCTCTTTCTCCCACTCACATATTTTCGTTTGGAATGATGGATAGGCCAAGTACTTCTACCAACCCACTCTTCCTCGAGCAAGACGACGACCCGAACAACTACGTCACCAAGCTACACCTATTTGGTACACAACGAGCTTCCCATGAAGAGCAACTAGCGATGAGCGACCGCATCGACAACCTCGCCACCGACTTGCGACTCTCCGAGCAACGTACACGAGACTACTTCGACAACAAGCTCGACGAACACAAGCATGAGAATGACGCAAGAATGGACGAGATTCGTGCCTTGTTGGTCAACTGCTCTTTTACCACTTCGTCCTACTCAAGACGGAGCCGCTCCAGTCAACACTCCGATGACACTATCTCCGGCTCAAGTACCCCAAAATCGAACACTCTTCGTCGTGCCGCGCATTAAGATCGTCAAGCAAACCGCAATCCTCTACACGACACCGACTCTCAAGAGCATCGACACCGTCAAAACCAAGCTCCTTTCGTGCAAGCACAAGAACGGCAACAAGAACAAGACGAGCGTGCGCGACAACATCATGATGCACAAGACGCCGAGACACAATGTCAAGAACAACAACTACGAGAAGCTCAAGCACTTGAGGCGCAACGTGCCCTTCGAGATTCAAGTCGAGCCATAGCCAACCGAGGCCGACAAGCTCGTCTACACCAAGAAGCACTTCGCGATGAAGCTCAAGAAAGGATTTATCAATCATGTGTGCATCGTCAAGTTCCTCGTCAAGCTCGCCAAGAACATCAAATTCAACAAGAACAACATGACAATGAAAATCATCCAAGACAATAACAACATGAGGTCGACAACTGATGAGGACATCAATACCATTGTTACACCCACAACCCCTGCTACTATACATACTGGACCGATTACTAGAGCTCGTGCACGCCAATTAAATTACCATGTACTTTCGTTTCTTGGTAATGATTCTAATGTTCCTGAGAATATGATGCTGCCTCAATTGGATACATTTGTTTTGCTTACAAATGAAGGGCCTAGCTTGGAGGATGAACATTGGAGCAAGAACAAGCATGGAGTTGATGGCATGCGCAAGGGAGACAAGAACAGAGTTTCAAGTGATGATTTCAGGACTTTGAAGCCACCATAATGAGTGCATGAAGCCTTGGACGAAATATACAGGATGCCACTTCATAATTTTCGTCCAGAGGCTATTCTAGGTGCTGCGTCACCTTATTTTTGGGCCAAGCCCATGTAATTTCGAAATACTTCAATATAGGCTGTTTTTAGAGTCCGTATGTGTGGGGAAACAAGAGTTAGGGTTGGTTTCGAACCCCTCCTCCAAGGGCCACGAAATCCCCCCCCCCTCTTCCTCCATGCCCCTAGGGCATCGTTTAGACTTTGGGTTTTGTTTAGATTAAAAGTTCGTCATAGCTGCAACTTCGCGTACTTCGTTTGTGTTCAATGACCAGACCAAGGCGTCACAGAACCCCACCTTCATTAATAAAGCTTTCCTCTTTTATTCGCAATACCCAGATTGCAATCTCAGTTTCTTGCTTGTTCTTCGTTTGCTCGCAGGAAATAGACCCTCGTGATCAGGTTGATCGTGCTCCGGCGTTGTCAATAACCCCTCGGAAGTTGGTTTAGCGAATGCTAAGGCGCGACGTCCTCGCACGTTCGTAGTCTGATCGTCAAAGTCGACTCCCACAGAAAATGGTTGCTATCTCATCGAAGCATCGGGACACCTTTGCCTCTATCAAGTGGTATCAGATTTCCAGGTTGCTCGATGAGATTTTACAGTTTTTCGTAGTTTAGATCGAGTCTGTTCTTCATACCTATAGTCCACGAAAAAGCCAAAAAACAATATTAGGGTTAGTTCATCTTATCCGAACCAATCTGAGCCTTTGCATAATCTTTTCTGTATTTGCTTTGTTGAATTTGCGGTTGCATCGTCGTGTCAAGTTGCTGGTCCTAGCGTCTAGTACTTTAGAGTTTCGAGTTCTGTTCACAAGTTGTCACGCCGCCGCCACACCATCGTCATCACCGCTGCCATATACCACCATTGTCATCACCGTTGCCATATACCACCATCATCATCACCGCTGCCATATACCACCATCGTCATCACCGCTGCCATATACCACCATCGTCATCGCCGCTACCATATACCACATATCCACCGCCATCACGCTAATCCGAGTCCACCTCCATCACAGATTCGCCACCAGTCCGTGTTCCATCGCCCTGCAAATATCCGCCACCAGTCCGAGTTTCCACCAGATTCATCTCTGCCACCAGTCCTAGTCCGAGTCCAGTAATTATTGCTTTGTTCTCGATTTCCAGATCACGCGATACTCCGAGTCGTGACAGAATAGGACTCGCCAACTTCCGAGCCATCCACAGAAGAAAAATAGTTCCAATTTCAAAAAAAAACTAAGTCTGGAAAATTCTGGCTAGGCAGTTTTTAGGACATTTGTAGACTTTTTCGAAAAAAATTTGTTGCGGAGCAAAAAAAAGTGCAAAAAAAGTGAAAAAAGAAAAAAAAAACCAGAGTGTGCTCCTCCTTGTTTCCGTGCAGCGCCGTGATTTTGTTAGTGTTCTAGGCTCGCGTCTCTAGTACGGTCTAGCCTAGGACCAGCACAGTACCGTCGTTGAGCGTTTATTCAACTTTGCATCTCTGAATTGATTATTGCTGACCCTTTTTGCTACCATATTATAAGCCTTCCCAGCTCCACATACATCTACATCGTGCGTTTGACTCTCCCTGGTAATCGCTCTATCCAAGCTTTGAGGGTTTTGACTACATCGGTTGCCGATCACCGCCTGCTGCTGGGTAAGAACTGGTAAGAATTTGAGATTTGCTTGACGGATTTGTGACACCCACCACCACCACTTGTTAGTAGTCTATAGGATCATATTCTTGTGTGTTTCTATTGCCGCTAACCATGCCGGGATCACAAGCCGACGAGATTGACTGGGAGAACTTAACGAACAAGGAGCTTCATGATAAGTTTCAGCAAATGATGACTGAACAGGTGCCAGATGTGCTGAACAATTTTGAAGAGGCCATGGAGAAGATCACTGGCCTTGAGAAGACGTTCGAAACAAAGCTCGATAACAGATTTAATGAAGTGCTTGCGCATCTTCCACCACCGGCTGCACCTGCCACACCTCTGCAACAACAACAACGACTACCTCCACGTCGGGAAACAACCCTTCGACAAGCGAGTCGTGTCCCTCTTCAGCCTGGCCAAACTGCTGGTGCTGCTGTTGATACTTCTGTGGCTCCTGCTGCTGATGTGGAGGAGGATGATTATGCGGGAGATTACGAGGATGAGGTTGATCAAAATCAGAACTACGTGCAACCACCAGCACCACAACCACCAGGTCGTCCACATGCAAATAATGGCAATGTTAGGGCTCCCCCTCAGGTACGAGATCATGACCATCTTCCTAAACTGAAATTGAATATTCCACCATTTGAGGGTAGATATGTTCCTGATATATATCTTACTTGGGAGTTAGAAACTGAACAACAATTTACATGTTTACAATATCCTGAGGAGAGACATGTTCCTGCTGCTGTTTGTGCTTTCACTAGCTTTGCATATGTTTGGTGGTCTAAACATTGTAGATTATATCCTGTTCCAGCTACTTGGGCTACTTTGAAAACTGCTATGCGTACTCGTTGGGTTCCACCATATTATCAACGTGAATTACTTCAAAAATTGCAGCGCTTAAGACAAGGAAAAAATTCTGTAGAAGAATATTATCAGGAATTACAAACTGGTTTGATTAGATGTGGTATTGTTGAGGAGAATGAAGCTATGCTTGCACGTTTTATGGGTGGATTAAATAGAGAGATTCAGACCATTCTAGAGTGTAAGGATTATAATAATATCACTCGTTTACTCCATCTTGCTTGTAAAGCTGAACGTGAAGTGTAGGATCGACAAGCATTGGCGCGAACTAACTTTTCTGTAGGTCGACCTTCATGATGGACACCACGTGCATCATCTACTTCCACTGCACCATCACCTCCTTCAGGTGCCACCTCCAACCGTGATACAAGAAAGCAGGCACAACCACCACTATTTGCCAAGAGCACACCTGTCGGGCCTGCATAGAGCTCTTCTTCTTCCACGGCGTCACCAAGGCACACAAGTGATATTATTTGTCGTCGTTGTAAGGGAAGAGGACATTTTGCGAGAGAATGCAAATCTCAGCGTGTGATGATTGCTACTGAGGACGGTGGGTATGAGTCCGCTGGTGACTATGATGAGGAGACTTTGGCTCTTATTACACATTAAGAACACGGTGGAGATGATTCTGATCGTGAGACGCAATACATGGCTGCTGAAGATGCTGACAGGTATGAATGTTTAGTTGCTCAACGTGTTTTGAGTGTGCAGGTTACACAAGCTGAGCAAAATCAGAGGCATAATTTGTTCCATACAAAGGGAGTTGTGAAGGAACGTTCTATTCGCGTCATCATAGATGGAGGGAGCTGCAACAACTTGGCTAGCATGGAGATGGTGGAGAAGCTATCTCTCACCACAAGACCACATCCACATCCTTACTACATCCAATGGTTCAACAACAGCGGCAAGGTTAAGGTAACACGTACTGTTCGGGTGCATTTTAGTATCTCTACATATGCTGATTATGTTGATTGTGATGTGGTACCTATGCAAGCATGTTCCTTATTACTTGGTAGACCATGGCAATTTGATAAAAGTTCTGTACACCATGGTAGAAACAATCAGTATACTCTTGTTCATAACGATACAAATATTACTTCGCTTCCTATGACTCATGATTCCATTTTGAAAGATGATATTCATAGAGCTAATAAAGCAAAACAGGAGAAAAATAAGAGTGAAAATCAGATTGTGGCAAAAGAATTTGAGCAACAAATGAAGCCTAATAATAAACCATCTAGTGTTGCTTCTGAAATTAAATTGAAAAGTGCATGTTTACTTGCCATCAAATCTGATATTGATGAGCTAGTTTTTAGCAAATCTGTTTGCTATGCTTTTATGTGCAAAGAGGCATTATTTTCATTCGAGGACGTGCCTTCCTCTTTGCCCCCTGCAGTCACTAACATTTTGCAGGAGTTCGCTGACGTCTTCCCACAAGACGTGCCACCGGGATTACCACCTATTTGAGGGATTGAGCATCAAATTGACTTAATTCCCGGTGCATCGCTACCCAACCGTGCACCATACCGTACCAATCCAGAGGAGATGAAGGAGATTATGCGTCAAGTACAGGAGCTGCTCGACAAAGGTTATATTCACGAATCCCTTAGTCCTTGTGCTGTTCCTATTATTCTAGTGCCGAAAAAGGATGGTACGTCGCGTATGTGTGTTGATTGTAGAGCTTTCAAAACTAAGTTTGGTTTATATGAGTGGTTAGTCATGCCTTTTGGGTTAACTAATGCACCTAGTACTTTCATGAGACTAATGAACGAAGTTTTACGTGCTTTCATTGGACGATTTGTGGTAGTCTATTTTGATGATATACTGATTTATAGCAAATCTTTGGAGGAACATTTGGAACATTTACGTGCTGTTTTTATTGCTCTACGTGATGCACGTTTGTTTGGTAACCTTGGGAAGTGCACCTTTTGCACCAACCGAGTATCTTTTCTTGGCTATGTTGTTACTCCACAGGGAATTGAAGTTGATAAAGCCAAGATTGAAGCTATTGAGAGTTGGCCGCAGCCCAAAACGGTCACACAAGTGAGGAGTTTTCTTGGACTCGCTGGTTTCTATAGGCGTTTGTTCGAGATTTTAGCACCATAGCTGCACCTCTCAATGAGCTTACAAAGAAGGATGTGCCTTTTGTTTGGGGTACCGCACAGGAAGAAGCCTTCATGATATTGAAAGATAAGTTGACACATGCTCCTTTACTCCAACTTCCTGATTTTAATAGGACTTTTGAGCTTGAATGTGATGCTAGTGGAATTGGATTAGGAGGTGTGTTATTACAAGATGGCAAACCTGTTGCATACTTTTCTGAAAAATTGAGTGGGCCTAGTCTGAACTATTCTACTTATGATAAAGAATTATATGCTCTTGTTCGGACCTTAGAAACACTGCAACATTATTTGTGGCCCAAAGAATTTGTTATACATTCTAATCATGAATCTTTGAAACACATTAAAAGTCAAGCTAAACTGAACCGTAGACATGCTAAATGGGTTGAATTCATTGAGACTTTCCCTTATGTCATTAAACACAAGAAGGGTAAAGAAAATGTTATTGCTGATGCATTGTCTCGTCGTTATACTATGCTTTCACAACTTGACTTTAAAATATTTGGTTTGGAGACCATCAAAGATCAATATGTGCATGATGCTGAATTTAAAGATATATTGTAGAATTGTAAAGAAGGTAGAACATGGAACAAGTTCGTCGTTAAAGATGGATTTGTGTTTTGTGCTAACAAGCTATGCATTCCAGCTAGCTCTGTTCGTCTTTTGTTGTTGCAGGAGGCGCATGGAGGAGGACTAATGGGACACTTTGGTGTGAAGAAGACGGAGGATATACTTGCTACACATTTCTTTTGGCCAAAGATGAGACGGGATGTTGAGCGTGTTCTTGCTCGCTGCACTACATGTCAAAAAGCTAAGTCACGACTCAATCCTCATGGTTTATATATGCCTTTGCCTGTACCTAGTGTTCCTTGGGAGGATATATCTATGGACTTTGTTTTAGGTTTACCTCGAACAAAGAAGGGGAGGGATAGCATATTTGTTGTCGTGGATAGGTTCTCGAAAATGGCACACTTTATACAATGTCATAAAAGCGATGATGTTGTTAATGTTGCTGATTTGTTCTTTCGTGAAATTATTCGCTTGCATGGTGTGCCAAATACTATTGTTTTAGATCGTGATACTAAATTTCTTAGTCACTTTTTGGAGATGTTTATGGGCTAAGTTGGGGAGTAAACTGCTTTTTAGTACTACTTGTCACCCCCAAACTGATGGTCAAACTGAAGTAGTCAATAGAACATTGTCTACTATGCTTACGGCTGTTTTGAAGAATAATAAGAAAATGTGGGAAGAATGCTTGCCTCATATTGAATTTGCTTATAATCGTTCGTTGCATTCTACTACTAAGATGTGCCCTTTATGATAGACGCGAGGGTGTCCCGATCTTTCGATGAGATGATAACTATCGATTTGGTGGAGACGACTTTGACGATCCGACTACAAACGTGCACGACGTTGCGCCTTAGCAATCACTAAACCAACTCCGAGAGGTTATTTACCACGCGGGGAGCATGATCAACCTGACCACGAAGGTCTATTCCTGCAAGCAATCGAAGAACGAGCAAAAATATGATAAAGCAATCTGAATATTGCGAATATGGATGAAGTATTGACAAAAGTGGGGATCCGAAAGTGGTCTTGGTCTGGTCGTTGGACACAAACGAAGTACATGAAGTTGCAATGGCTAACAT
This sequence comes from Triticum aestivum, assembly GCF_018294505.1. Taxonomy (NCBI): domain Eukaryota; kingdom Viridiplantae; phylum Streptophyta; class Magnoliopsida; order Poales; family Poaceae; genus Triticum; species Triticum aestivum. The sequence continues at coordinate 235,216,101 of NC_057811.1, read as the reverse complement.
TTAAGTAAACAAATCCCAAGGAAAAAGCTACTAGATGGATCTACTTATATAGGAGCAAGGGGTGGCGGCCAAGGAGATGGGAGGACGTCCCAAGGCAGCCTAAAACCAACCCTAGGTCATACAAGGCTCATGGGCCCAAGTGGAGGTGATGCAACACCTTTGGACTTGTTGTTTGACTCGGATTCTGCTGCAGCGTCAGATTGTTTCGTCCATATCTCAACGCTCCGGATGAATTTAAAGGTGAATCCAATTGGGTTGGAAAGAGGACGAAATCTACTTTCCAACAGAAAACGAATCACCCAATTCAGAGTCCGTATGAAAAAGTTGTTGGCGTTTTGATTCAGGTATGTCTGTGCAGTCCGAATCTGAATCCAGAACGTGGGAGACTTGGACTCTATCTTCTCTTGGCCCAAAAGTGACGTGAGAGAACTTTTTCAACAGAACATAAACTTCCCCTTTTCCCTTATCTTCATGTGTGGATTGTACAAATGTCCCATACACCTGCAATTAGACAAAACACAAAAGTGTGTGAAGTATTTTTGTTCTGGATAACATAAATAGATTATTGAATAGTTTGCACTAGAAATCACCTGACAAATATGCATGTATGCAATATTTTTGGTCATATCCAAGGTAGTCATGTCCTCATCATCCTCCCCTTCTTGAAAACAAAGCTGTCCTCGGCGTTGCTTAATCTGAAATGTGGTTAACAAAAGAGACAAGGTGTACATGTTGTATATGTATATGTCATCCATTTTAACTACCTTGATTTTTGCACATATGACACATGTATACATGAGTAACTTCCATAGATCATAAAATATAAAGCCAAAACATTATCATAAGTAGAAAGCATGAAAATATTGCAACTCGGTTTGCACATATAAGTGAAGCTCTTAGTCATATCAAAAGATTGACAATATTCATCATTAAACCATCCTAACATTGGTGAATAAACCTTACGTGCATCAAATTTACATGCTACAACATGCTTAAATAAGAAAACATGCAATAAGTCATTTGACACAGAATGATCACCAAGATTAGAGGTCATATCAAAATGATTAAACATTGGCACAATTATTTTAAATGTATTTGATCCAAATCTGGTTTATTTCCTGATTCACATGGTTCTTTGACATCAACAGCTAATTCAATGGGCGCAGTCGAAATTGTTGGTATTTCAGTTGTTTGATCACATGATGCATTCATGACAGCAACATGATTCTCTAAAATAGGTGGCGTGCTCAAATCAACAGGTAACTCAACACATGATGTATTTAAGTTAATTAGGCATGCATCATTCTCATGTAAAGTTATATCATCAATACCTTTAATGTTACCTTGTCGCAAAGACGTAACTGATGTAGGTATGGACAATGACAATGTACCATACACTTGAGATGATGTCGCACTCATAATCTGAGGTGTGGCTGCTCTAGTAGGTGCAACGATGGAGGAATCAACCGATGGTAGTGAGTATGAATTGGAATAGTAGTTCTTGTAGTCACCCAATGCATCCTCCTGTAACTGTCTCTCAAAGGTACAAGCACGAACATACATACCAGTAATGCAACGAGGAATATACTGAAATCTTGCCTGAATATCATGGTTCAAACCACCAAAAAATCTATTCATTGTATCATCCTCAGATTCTTCTATGTCACAATGATGCATATAAGATTTGAACTCTTGGTAGTAAGCATGAACAGTGTTGTTGCCTTGTTTAAATTGTTCAAATTTGTGAAGCATTCACGACGATAGTAAGAAGGGAAAAATTGTTGTCTCATTACATCTTTCAAATCTTTCCAAGTTGTGGGTTGGTTATCAATGTTTTTCTTACAATGCACACTCCACCAAACAGAAGCAAAACCAGTAAATGCTCTAGTGGCAGCTCGTACTCGCTCAAGTTCAGAAAAGTCATGGTGACTAAAAACTTGTTCTACTTCAAGCTCCCAAGCTAGATAAATAGCAGGATTAAATCTACCCTCAAATGACGGTAAAGAGATAACCTGACCATGTGCTTGTGTGTGTTGTCCCAACTCTCGTGATGGTGATGATGTGTCTGTCGTCCAAGAACTTCTATCTCCGGAACCTGTCATGATTAGTAGAAACAAGAAACAAAATTCGAGAATACTGTTCCGATGGACTACTAGGATGTGGTTGTAAAGTGCTCACAGTAAAGCAAATATCAATATACAAGTTCTTACCAAGCAGCAGGTGGTGACAGGCAACCAGCGGTGTCAAATAACTCCGAAGATTGAGTAAAGCGATTTGCCAGGGAAACATATATATACACAGTGCAGAAATATGTGGAGCTGGGTTGGCTATATATGGTAGCAAAATATTAGCAATAATCAATTCAGAGATGCAATGTTGAATAAACGCTCAACGACGGTACTGTGCTGGTCCTAGGCTAGATCGGACTAGAGACGCGAGCCTAGAACAATAATGAGGTCACGGCGTAGCACAACTAGCATTAATGAAGGATACTAAGTAGCTCTGGACAGCAAGATATAAGTGAAGATCACAACGGCAGTAAAGATAATGATGAAAAACAACTGCCAAGCAGGATATACAACAACTCTCTCTCCAACTTTCCTCTTGAAAAGTTTGAACCAATTTTCTGATAACTTTTCTCAAGAATGGCACTGACTCAAGCTTTCAAACGCAAAAAGAATCACTCAATTCCGAGTTGATATGAGGAGTCAAAAAATTCTAAAACTGGCTTGAAAAACTGGAATAAACTGTGTCGCGAACTTCGGAGGGCAAAAAGACCTATTTAGAAGCCGATTTTGAGGTGTCAAATAGTGAACTAGACTCTGCAACTATTTAGATGTGGCTCGTCGCTAGCATTGATTTGAGTACTCGCGGAGCCAAAACGGACTTCGTATGAGGAAGTTATGCCTGTTTTACTGAACAGTGCACAAAACATATTCCAATCCGAATTCAACTACGAGATTGAGTCTAGATAAATCCTAATTTTTTTCTTCTCTTTTTTTTCTCACACTTTTTTTCTTTTTCTTTCTCTCTTTTTTTCTCTGACTTCTTTTTCTTTTTTTTCTCTGCCTTTTTTTCTCTCCCTCTTTCCAAGACAAACTAGATAAGATGCAGATTGGATCAAGCGAAGATGTGAACGACCTCAACTATGATTGTGACAATGAACTATGGGTAGCACGTGGTGGAAATTGATGGATGGTGTGGTGGACAGCGGAAGGGATAACGATGCAGCAGCGACGTGACTAATGTGAACAGAACTCGAAACTCTAAACGAACTAGACACTAAGACCAGCAACTCGACACGACGATGCAACCGATAATTCAATAATGCAAACAATGAAAAGAAAATTGCAAAGGCTCATACTGGCTTGGACAAAAAGGATGAATAGATCTAACTTTTTTGTGGCTTTTTCTTGGACAATAGGTAAGAAAATAAATCTAATCTAGGGGAAACCGTAAATTCTCACCGAGCAACCTGAAAACTGATACCACTTGATAGACGCGAGGGTGTCCCGATCTTTCGATGAGATGATAACTATCGATTCGGTGGAGACGACTTTGACGATCCGACTACAAACGTGCACGACGTTGGGCCTTAGCAATCGCTAAACCAACTCCGAGAGGTTATTGACCACGCCGGAGCACGATCAACCTGACCACGAAGGTCTGTTCCGACAAGAAATCGAAGAATGAGCAAGAATATGATAAAGCAATCTGAATATTGCGAATATGGATGAAGTATTGACAAAAGTGGGGATCCGAAAGTGGTCTTGGTCTGGTCGTTGGACACAAACGAAGTACACGAAGTTGCAATGGCTAACTTTTAACTAAACAAATCCCAAGGAAAAAGCTACTAGATGGATCTACTTATATAGGAGCAAGGGGTGGCGGCCAAGGAGGTGGGAGGACGTCCCAAGGCAGCCTAAAACCAACCCTAGGTCGTACAAGGCTCATGGGCCCAAGTGGAGGTGATGCAACACCTTTGGACTTGTTGTTTGACTCGGATTCTGCTGCAGCGTCAGATTGTTTCGTCCATATCTCAACGCTCCGGATGAATTTAAAGGTGAATCCAATTGGGTTGGAAAGAGGATGAAATCTACTTTCCAACAAAAAAAGAATCACCGAATTCGGAGTCCGTATGAAAAAGTTATTGGCGTTTTGACTTAGGTATCTCTGTGCAGTCCAAATCTGAATCCAGAACGTGGGAGACTTGGACTCTATCTTCTCTTGGCCCAAAAGTGACGTGAGAGAACTTTTTGAACAGAACATAAACTTCTCCTTTTCCCTTATCTTCATATGTAGATTGTACAAATGTCCCATACACCTGCAATTAGACAAAACACAAAAGTGTGTGAAGTATTTTTGTTCTGGATAACATAAATAGATTATTGAATAGTTTGCACTAGAAATCACCTGACAAATATGCATGTATGCAATATTTTTGGTCGTATCCAAGGTAGTCATGTCCTCATCACTTTTGTGTATGGTTTCCTACCTCGTGCACCCATTGATTTGTTGCCTCTTCCATCTTCGGAGAAGGTTAATTTTGATGCTAAACAACGTGCTGAATTGATCTTAAAAATGCATGAGTTAACTAAGGAAAACATTGAGCGTATGAATGCTAAATATAAACTTGCTGGAGATAAGGGTAGAAAACATGTTGTCTTTGCACCTGGAGATCTTGTTTGGTTACATTTGCGTAAGGATAGGTTTCCTAATTTGTGCAAATCAAAGCTAATGCCACGTGCTGATGGTCCTTTTATGGTGTTAGAGAAAATAAATGATAATGCATATAAACTTGAACTGCCTGCAGATTTTGGGGTTAGTCCCACTTTAACATTGCAGATTTGAAGCCTTATTTGGGTGAGGAAAATGAGCTTCCGTCGAGGACGACTTCATTTCAAGAAGGGGAGGATGATGAGGACATCAATACCATTGTTACACCCACAACCCCTGCTACTATACATACTGGACCGATTACTAGAGCTCGCGCACGCCAATTAAATTACCAGGTACTTTCGTTTCTTGGTAATGATTCTAATGTTCATGAGAATATAATGCTGCCTAAATTGGATACATTTGTTTTGCTTACAAATGAAGGGCCTAGCTTGGAGAAGGATGAACATTGGAGCAAGAACAAGCATGGAGTTGATGACATGCGCAAGGGAGACAAGAACGGAGTTTCAAGTGATGATTTCAGGACTTTGAAGCCACCATAATGAGTGCATGAAGCCTTGGACGAAATATACAAGATGCCACTTCATAATTTTCGTCCAGAGGCTATTCTAGGTGTTGCGTCACCTTATTTTTGGGCCAGGCCCATGTAATTTCGAAATACTTCAATATAGGCTGTTTTTAGAGTCCGTATGTGTGGGGAAACAAGAGTTAGGGTGGGTTCCGGACCCCTCCTCCATGGGCCACGAAATCCCCCCCCCCTCTTCCTCCATATATACAGCCCCTAGGGCATCGTTTAGACTTTGGGTTTTGTTTAGATTAAAAGTTCGCCATAGCTGACTCTTCGCGTACTTCGTTTGTGCTCAACGACCAGACCAAGGCGTCACAGAACCCCACCTTCATTCATAAAGCTTTCCTCTTTTATTCGCAATATCCAGATTGCAATCTCAGTTTCTTGCTTGTTCTTCGTTTGCTCGCAGGAAATAGACCCTCGTGGTCAGGTTGATCGTGCTCCGGCGTGGTCAATAACCCCTCGGAAGTTGGTTTAGCGATTTCTAAGGCGCGATGTCTTCGCACGTTCGTAGTCGGATCGTCAAAGTCGACTCCCACAGAAAACGATTGCTATCTCATCGAAACATCGGGACACCTTTGGCTCTATCAACAACCCTCTTCGCCAAGAGCAACATGAGATTGTCAATCCTCAACGACATGGGCATCATCATCCCCGACCCCAACACAATGAAGAGCAACGATACGACAAGCTAAAGTTCACCATGCCCAAGTTCACCGAAAGCAATGACCCCGAAGAGTACATATCATGGGCTTCGAAGGTTGACAAAATCTTCCACTTGCACAACTATGAAGAAGAGAAGAAGATAGCGATGGCATCCCTCGAATTCCAAGACTACGTCCTCATTTGGGTGGAACAAGTCATTGAGCACCGAGAGGCAAGAGGAGAACCACCCATCACTACTCGGGCGCAAATGAAGGATGTCATGAGAGCATGTTTTGTGCCAAACTACTACAAGCGCGACCTCTTCAAGAAACTCCAACTACTCAAGCAAGGAACCAAGAGCGTTGAAGAGTACTACAAGGAAATGGAGATTGCCATGATACGAGCCAATGTCACAGAAGATGATGAGCAAACTATGGCACATTTCTTGAATGGACTCAATCATCCTATCAAGAAGATCGCCGACTTCCAACCTTAATCGAACCTCATCGAGCTAGTGCATCAAGCTACCAAAGCGGAACGCCAAGTGCAAGATGACCTCAAATATGCCAAGTTCTCATCCAAGTCATATGGTTTCTCCAACTCTCAAGCGTCAACGACTCCAACACCTTCTACATCAACCAAGCCATCTACAAACAACGGCGACAAGTCAAGTTACAAGAAAACTTCGACAAGCTCAAGTCGTCCTCCTACTACAAGCAACTTCAAGCCAAAAGCTTCATCATCATCTACCCCAACCAATGAGACCATCAAGACAAGTTCCTTCAAATGCTTCACATGCGGCGGCCGAGGCCACAAGTCTTTCGAGTGTACAAACAAGCGCACCATGATCCTCAAAGATGACGAAACCTATGACTCAATGAGTGAAGGAGAAATGGAAGCCCTTGAGCAAGTGGCCATGCACCGGCAAGTGAACAACGAAGATGAAGATGATCAAGTCTTTTGTGATGAAGATTCGAGCCCCGCTCTTGTCGTCTCCAAGGTCTTGACTCTTCAACATCAACAAGATGAAGACCAGAGATGCCATATCTTCCACACCAAGGCCGGCATGATGAGGACATCAATACCATTGTTACACCCACAGGCCCTGCTGCTATACATACTGGACCAATTACTAGAGCTCGCGCACGCCAATTAAATTACCAGGTACTTTCGTTTCTTGGTAATGATTCTAATGTTCATGAGAATATGATGCTGCCTAAATTGGATACATTTGTTTTGCTTACAAATGAAGGGCCTAGCTTTGAGAAGGATGAACATTGGAGCAAGAACAAGCATGGAGATGATGGCATGCGCATGGGGAACAAGAATGGAGTTACAAGTGATGATTTCAGGACATTGAAGCCACCATAATGCGTGCATGAAGCCTTGGACGAAATATACAAGATGCTACTTCATAACTTTCGTCCAGAGGCTATTCTAGGTGCTGCGTCACCTTATTATTGGGCCAGGCCCATGTAATTTCGAAATACATAAGTATAGGCTGTTTTTAGAGTCCGTATGTGTGGGGGAAACAAGAGATAGGGTTGGTTTCGGACCCCTTCCTCAAGGGCCACGAAATTCCCCCCTCTTCCTCCATATATACAGCCCTTAGGGCGTCGTTTAGACTTTGGGTTTTGTTTAGATTAAAAGTTCGCCATAGCTGCAACTTCGCGTACTTCGTTTGTGTTCAGCGACCAGACAAAGGCGTCACAGAACTCCACCTTGATCAATAAAGCTTTCATCTTATATTCGCAATATCCAGATTGCAATCTCAGTTTCTTGCTTGTTCTTCGTTTGCTCGCAGGAAACAGACCCTCGTGGTCAGGTTGATCGTGCTCCGGCGTGGTCGATAACCTCTCGGAGATGGTTTAGCGATTGCTAAGGCGCGACGTCCTCGCACGTTCGTAGTCGGATCGTCAAAGTCGACTTCCACCAAAGCGATATCCATCATCTCATCGAAAGACGGGACACCTTTGCCTCTATCACGGCATCATCGGACGGTCCGTCAAGGTCATCATCGATGGAGGGAGTTGCCATAACTTAGCAAGTGAAGAACTATGCTCCAAGCTTCAATTGGTCAAGATGAAGCACCCGCACCCATACAAGGTTCAATGGCTACGCGACACCGGCACCATCCAAGTCGAGCATAGAGTACAAGTTTCTTTCAAGATTGGAGCTTACGAAGACACTTTGGAGTGTGATGTCATCCCGATGACCGTGTGCCACCTCCTTCTTGGACAGCCATGGAAATTCGACCGAGGTGTCATCCACAATGGGCGTGCAAATCATTATAGTTTCAAGATGAAAGGAAAGGAGTATGTGCTACGACCTATCTCTCCAAGCCAAGTGATCGCCAACAAGTAAGCCACCCATCATGGAGAGAATAGTGAGAGAGCGAGCCACCAAAAAGAGAGTGAGCGCCACAAGCCCAAATTGAGTGCCTCCACGATGAGCGACAAGAAGAACTTAGTCCTATTTGCCACCGAATGTGAGATGAGAGAAGTGTGTGAGAACCCATCAAGTGTTATGCACTATGTTCTTTTGAGCAAGGACGAAGCACCAAAAGCTAACACCTCTCACGATCTACCTTTAGTGTCATCTTCTCTATTGCAGGAATTCCAGGATGTTTTCCCCGACAAGCTACCTCCGGGTCTACCTCCACTACGAGGCATCGAGCACCGCATCGACCTCATCCCCGGAGCGCCACTTCCAAACAAGGCTCCCTACCGAGTCAACCCCGAAGAAACCAAAGAAATACAAAGGCAAGTAAAGCATCTCATAGATCATGGACATGTGCGTGAAAGTTTGAGTCCTTGTGTCGTACCGGTCATTCTTGTGCCAAAAAGAGACGACAACCTTCGCATGTGTTCCGATTGTAGACCTATCAATGCTATCACCATTCGCTATAGGTACCCCATTCCACGCCTTGATCATATGCTTGATGAGCTTAGCGGTGCCACTATTTTTTCCAAAATTGATCTCAAAAGTGGTTACTATCAAATCCGCATACAAGAGGGTGATGAATGGAAAACCGCTTTCAAAACCTATTGGTTTATCCGAAGCACCCGGTACTTTCATGCGTCTTATGCATTATGTGTTTCGCCCTTACATTGGTGAGTTTGTTGTGGTCTACTTCGACGATATCCTTGTTTTTAGCAAATCTCTCAAAGAGCATGCCACCCACCTTCGCACCGTGCTACAAACTCTTCGAAAAGGGCGTCTTTATGCTAATATGGAAAAATGCCTTTTTGGCATTGATAAGCTTGTTTTCTTGGGTTTTGTACTATCCTCTAAGGGTGTTCATGTTGATGAATCTAAGATCAATGCTATTAAAACTTGGCCCCAACCAACCAATTTGCAACAAGTGCGTAGTTTTCTTGGTTTAGCCGGTTTCTATCGTAGATTTGTGAAGGATTTTAGCACTATTGCATCTCCTTTACATGCTTTGAGCAAGGTGAATGCACCCTTTGTTTGGGGACCATCGCAAGATAGTGCATTCAATGAGCTTAAGAATTTGCTTACTCATGCTCCCGTGCTTGCATTACCCAACTTCGACAAACCTTTTGAAATTCATTGCGATGCTAGTGGTAATGGCATAGGAGGTGTGTTAACGCAAGAGAAGCGCCCCATAGCATACTTTAGTGAGAAACTCTCCGGAGCGCAACTCAATTACCCCATCTATGACAAAGAGCTATATGCTTTAGTGTGAGTTTTGCATGAATGGGAACATTACCTTCGCCCTCATGAATTTATCATCCATACCGACCATGAAACACTTAAATATCTTAAGGGTCAAACTAAGTTGAACAAGCGTCATGCTAAATGGAATGAATTTATTGAGTCATTTCCTTATGTCATCAAATATATTAAAGTTAAGGAAAATGTTGTGGCGGATGCACTTTCCCGTATATGCATGCTTGTTACTCAACTTGAATTGAATATCATTGGTTTTGAGCACATGAAAGACTTGTATGAGCATGATCCTACTTTTGCTATTCCTTATGCCAAGTGTTTGACGCATACATCTTGGGAACGCTATTACATCAAAGATGGTTATCTTATGAGAGCTAACAAACTATGCATCCCCGAGTCTTCTCTTTGTTTGTTGCTTTTGCAAGAATCTCATGGCGGAGGACTAATGGGACATTTCGGACGCGACAAGACATTTGCCACGCTCTCCAAGAACTACTTTTGGCCAAAGATGTTTCGCGACGTCAACCGCTTCACCAACCGATGCTCTACATGTCGCAAAGCTAAGTCTAAAGCTCAATCTCATGGACTCTATATGTCTCTTCCAATCCCGTACCAACCATGGGAAGATATTAGCATGGATTTTGTGCATTGTTTGCCTAGAACTAGAAATGGCAAGGATTCCGTGTTTGTTGTTGTGGACCGATTCTCCAAAATGGCACATTTCATACCATGCAACAAGATGGACGATGCTTCACATGTTGCAAATTTATTTTGTAGGGAAATCTTGCGACTACATGGGGTGCCAAAGACGATTGTCTCGGACCGCGATGTCAAATTGTTGAGTTACTTTTGGAACACATTGTGCGCCAAGCTCGGAATCAAGCTTTTGTTCTCTTCGGCATACCATCCTCAAACCAACGGCCAAACGGAGGTGACGAACTGCACACTCTCCATTCTACTACGCGTGTTGATAAAGAAGAACATCAAGGAGTGGGAGGAGTGCCTACCGATCGCCGAGTACGCCTACAACCATGCAAGACATGCGACTACCGGCAAGTCCCCCTTCCAGGTCGTCTACCGTTTCAACCCATTGTCCCCATTGGACATTCTTCCTCTACCACTACAAGAGTGCACAAACTTGGACGCGAGTGCCCGAGTCAACTACCTCAAGAAGATGCATGAAGATACAAGGCACACCATCGAGCGCCAAGTACAACGACTCGCGACCAAGCTCAACATCAACAAGCAACCCATGATATTCAACAATGGAGATCTTGTGTGGCTACACCTTCGCAAGGACCGCTTCCCCAACGAACGCAAGTCCAAACTTCTACCACGAGCCGATGGACCCTTCAAGGTACTTGCACGCTACAACAACAACGCCTACAAGATCGACATCCCACGCGACAAGTACTCCGTGAGCGACATATTCAACGTCAAAGATCCCTCCCCGTACCATGGTGATGAGGATTTCGATCCGAGGTCGGATCTTTCCCAAGGGAGGGGAGATGATGCGGAGTATCCTACGGTCATCCCCATGGACCTACCATTGTCTCATCAAGAGCCAAGACGACCTATGACACGAGCATGAGCTAGAGCTCTCGAGAACGAGGTGACTTCCTTCCTTAGTGATATCACATATGATCCACTCGAGACATGGCTACTACCTAAGTCTGATATGCTATGCATGATTAGGTGTCAAGAGGACCCTCCCGGAGATGCTCATGAAGACGGTCAAGCCGCCAAGTTCACGGACGAGGAGAACCAACGAAAGGAGTCAAGTGCAACTCCCAGGACCCGGACATCCGGCCAGGACCCCGACCATCCGGCCCCTGGAAACGTCACCAGCGCCAAGGAGCCAGCGGCCAAGTCTACAGGCCCCGGACATCCGGCCTCAGCCCGGACATCCGGCCCGACAGCCCGGACATCCGGCCTCCGCCCGGAAATCTGGCGCCCGACATAGAACATACCCGAAGCTGAACCACTTCAGCCCGGACATCCGGCACCTCGCCCGGACATCCGGACCCCGCCTATCCAGAGAGCATCAAGGCCAGCACCTCCAGCCCGGACATCCGATCCCTCCAGCCCGGACATCCGGCACCTCGCGAAGGCTCGGACATCCGGCCCGTCGCCCGGACATCCGGCCTCCCCTGTCTGCGCACAGTGTAAGGGCCAAGGCCCGTGTACCCCTTCGCCCACCTAGACTATATATACTCTCCCATCTCCCTCTTTCTAGGGTTAGCATTGGTTTAGCTCATATGTGAGATAGAGCATTGCTCATCCATACGGATCTGCTCCACGAGAGAGACCGCGACCCCTCTACGGATACGATCCACGTTGGATTCAAGACCCCCTATTGGGTGGCCCCATCAAGACCTCCTCACGGAGAAGAACTGGTTACCCTTTGTATCATTCGTTGTTGACGTTGGATCGTGTATCTCCCCTTGTGTTCCGAGAATCTAGCATACGTGTGACTATATCTTGTTGGTTTTGAGAGTTCCCCTTGTGTTTTCCCTCGTTTTCCCCTCGTGTTCTTCGTGTTCTTTGTTGGGATCCGCTCCTTTCATGAAAGATCGGTCGTATAGGGTTCCCCTGATGTAGGGTGGAACCCTATACGGCCGATCTTTCACGAAAAGAGCAGATCCCAACTAAGGATACGAAGAACACGAGTGGAAAACGAGGGAAAACACAAGAGGAAACATGAGAGAATCACTCAACCAACAAGAATAGATCACACATGCGCTAGATCGATGAACACAAAGGTGAGATACAAGATCCAAGTCCAACAAAGGACGATATAAAGGTAACCGGTTCTTCTCCTAGAGGAGGTCTTGATGGGGCCACCCAAGAGGGGGTCTTGAATCTGCTTGGAAGGATCTTCTCCGATGGAGGCACGTCTCCGAGGAGAAGGTAACCAAGTGGATGAGCAAAGCTATCACACAAACATGAGCTAATCCTTTGCTAACCCTCAAACGGAGGAGGCGGGGGTCTATATATAGTGCTAAGCCACGAAGGGGTAAGTGAGGGGCGAAGGGGTACATGGGCCTCGGCCCAAGACATGCGCGCAGGCATGGTCCGGATGATCCGGATGGTGGCCCGGATGATCCGGGCGTCGGGGTCCGGATGATCCGGGTGGCCGTCCGGATGATCCGGCTTCGTCGAGCAGGCTTCGGGTGTCTTCGGGCACATTACTCGGATCGTTCGGGTGGGCGTCTGATGAGGACATCAATATGTTACACCCACAGCCCCTGCTGCTATACATACTGGACCAATTACTAGAGCTCGCGCACGCCAATTAAATTACCAGGTACTTTCGTTTCTTGGTAATGATTCTAATGTTCATGAGAATATGATGCTGCCTAAATTGGATACATTTGTTTTGCTTACAAATGAAGGGCCTAGCTTTGAGAAGGATGAACATTGGAGCAAGAACAAGCATGGAGATGATGGCATGCGCATGGGGGACAAGAACGGAGTTACAAGTGATGATTTCAGGACACTGAAGCCACCATAATGCGTGCATGAAGCCTTGGACGAAATATACAAGATGCTACTTCATAACTTTCGTCCAGAGGCTATTCTAGGTGCTGCGTCACCTTATTATTGGGCCAGGCCCATGTAATTTCGAAATACTTGACTATAGGCTATTTTTAGAGTCCGTATGTGTGGGGAAACAAGAGATAGGGTTGGTTTCGGACCCCTTCCCCAAGGGCCACGAAATTCCCCCCTCTTCCTCCATATATACAGCCCTTAGGGCGTCGTTTAGACTTTGGGTTTTGTTTAGATTAAAAGTTCGCCATAGCTGCATGATAGAGGCAAAGGTGTCCCGTCTTTCGATGAGATGATGGATATCGCTTTGGTGGAAGTCGACTTTGACGATCCGACTACGAACGTGCGAGGACGTCGCGCCTTAGCAATCGCTAAACCAACTCCGAGAGGTTATCGACCACGCCGGAGCACGATCAACCTGACCACGAGGGTCTGTTTCCTGCGAGCAAACGAAGAACAAGCAAGAAACTGAGATTGCAATCTGGATATTGCGAATATAAGATGAAAGCTTTATTGATCAAGGTGGAGTTCTGTGACGCCTTTGTCTGGTCGCTGAACACAAACGAAGTACGCGAAGTTGCAGCTATGGCGAACTTTTAATCTAAACAAAACCCAAAGTCTAAACGACGCCCTAAGGGCTGTATATATGGAGGAAGAGGGGGGGAATTTCGTGGCCCTTGAGGAAGGGGTCCGAAACCAACCCTATCTCTTGTTTCCCCACACATACGGACTATAAAAACAGCCTATACTTATGTATTTCGAAATTACATGGGCCTGGCCTATAATAAGGTGACGCAGCACCTAGAATAGCCTCTGGACGAAAGTTATGAAGTAGCATCTTGTATATTTCGTCCAAGGCTTCATGCACGCATTATGGTGGCTTCAACGTCCTGAAATTATCACTTGTAACTCCGTTCTTGTTCCCCATGCGCATGCCATCATCTCCATGCTTGTTCTTGCTCCAATGTTCATCCTTCTCAAAGCTAGGCCCTTCATTTGTAAGCAAAACAAATATATCCAATTTAGGCAGCATCATATTCTCATGAACATTAGAATCATTACCAAGAAACGAAAGTACCTGGTAATTTAATTGGCGTGCGCGAGCTCTAGTAATTGGTCCAGTATGTATAGCAGCAGGGGCTGTGGGTGTAACAATGGTATTGATGTCCTCATCACTGCAACTTCGCGTACTTCGTTTGTGTTCAACGACCAGACAAAGGCGTCACAGAACCCCACCTTGACCAATAAAGCTTTCATCTTATATTCGCAATATCCAGATTGCAATCTCAGTTTCTTGCTTGTTCTTTGTTTGCTCGCAGGAAACAGACCCTCGTGGTCAGGTTGATCGTGCTCCGGTGTGGTCAATAACCTCTCAGAGTTGGTTTAGCGATAGCTAAGGCGCGACGTCATCGCACGTTCGTAGTCGGATCGTCAAAGTCGACTTCCACCAAAGCGATATCCATCATCTCATCGAAAGACGGGACACCTTTGCCTCTATCACAATCTCAGTTTCTTGCTTGTTCTTCGTTTGCTCGCAGGAAACAGACCCTCGTGGTCAGGTTGATCGTGCTCCGGCGTGGTCAATAACCTCTCGGAGTTGGTTTAGCGATTGCTAATGCGCGACATCATCGCACGTTCGTAGTCGGACGTCAAAGTCGACTTCCACCAAAGCGATATCCATCATCTCATCGAAAGACGGGACACCTTTGCCTCTATCAAGTGGTATCAGATTTCCAGATTGCTCGGTGAGATTTTACAATTTTTCGTAGTTTAGATCGAGTTTGTTCTTCATACCTATAGTCCACGAAAAAGCCAAAAAAATATTTAGGGTTAGTTCATCCTATCCGAACCAATCTGAGCCTTTGCATAATCTTTTCTGTGTTTGCTTTGTTAAATTTGCGGTTGCATCGTCGTGTCAAGTTGCTGGTCTTAGCCTCTAGTCCTTTAGAGTTTCGAGTTCTGTTCACAGGTTGTCACGTCGCCGCTGCTGATGAGGACATCAATATGTTACACCCACAGCCCCTGCTGCTATACATACTGGACCAATTACTAGAGCTCGCGCACGCCAATTAAATTACCAGGTACTTTCGTTTCTTGGTAATGATTCTAATGTTCATGAGAATATGATGCTGCCTAAATTGGATACATTTGTTTTGCTTTCAAATGAAGGGCCTAGCTTTGAGAAGGATGAACATTGGAGCAAGAACAAGCATGGAGATGATGGCATGCGCATGGGGGACAAGAACGGAGTTACAAGTGATGATTTCAGGAGGTTGAAGCCACCATAATGCGTGCATGAAGCCTTGGACGAAATATACAAGATCCTACTTCATAACTTTCGTCCAGAGGCTATTCTAGGTGCTGCGTCACCTTATTATTGGGCCAGACCCATGTAATTTCGAAATACTTGAGTATAGGCTATTTTTAGAGTCCGTATGTGTGGGGAAACAAGAGATAGGGTTGGTTTCGGACCCCTTCCCCAATGGCCACGAAATTCCCCCTCTTCCTCCGTATATACAGCCCTTCGGGCGTCGTTTAGACTTTGGGTTTTGTTTAGATTAAAAGTTCGCCATAGCTGCAACTTCGCGTACTTCGTTTGTGTTCAACGACCAGACAAAGGCGTCACAGAACCCCACCTTGATCAATAAAGCTTTTATCTTATATTCGCAATATCCAGATTGCAATATCAGGTTCTTGCTTGTTCTTCGTTTGCTCGCAGGAAACAGACCCTCGTGGTCAGGTTGATCGTGCTCCGGCGTGGTCAATAACCTCTCGGAGTTGGTTTAGCGATTGCTAAGGCGCGACGTCATCGCACGTTCGTAGTCGGATCGTCAAAGTCGACTTCCACCAAAGCGATATCCATCATCTCATCGAAAGACGGGACACCTTTGCCTCTATCCAGTGGTATCAGAGTTCCAGGTTGCTCGGTGAGATTTTACAGTTTTTCGTAGTTTAGATCGAGTCTGTTCTTCATACCTACAGTCCACGAAAAAGCCACAAAAAAATAGGGTTAGTTCATCATATCCGAACCAATCTGAGCCTTTGCATAATCTTTTTAGGGTTTTTGCTTTGTTGAATTTGCGGTTGCATCGTCGTGTCAAGTTGCTGGTCTTAGAGTCTAGTCTTTTAGAGTTTCGAGTTCTGGTCATAAGTTGTCACACCGCCGCCGCACTATCATCATCGCCTTGCCATCTACCACTATTGCTTATCCGCCACCGCTCTGAATCCGTATCCATATACCACCACCAATCCGTATCCATATACCACCACCGATCCGTATCCATATACCACCACCGCTACCATATACCACCACCGCTGCCATATCCTACCACCATATATCCACCACCAATCCGAGTTCTTTTCATATTCGGTTTGTTTTAGAGATCCATCTATTTTCCGTTTCGTGTTTCCTTGCCTGAGTAGGTCTTGGGAAAAAAAGATTCTGGAGACCCCCGGGCAGTTTTTAGGCCAAAATTTCGGCAACCAAAAATATTTTTTCCCTATCCTATTTTTAGGTCCCGGGGAGTGTTTTGAGACACTCGTCATCATAGTGATTTTTTGTCGCACTTTTTCGTCGTCGCTGCCCTGATTTCCGAAAAAAAAAGTCAAAAAAATTTTGTGCCCATCCTATCAGTTTGACCTGGGAAGAGTTTTGAGACACTCGCCATTATAGTGATTTTTCGCAAAAAAAAAGGAGCGCAACAAAAAAAGAGCGAAAAAAAAGAGCAAAAAAAAATTCCAGAGTGTGCTTTTCCCTTGTTTACGTGCTGCGCCGTGATTTTGTTAGTGTTCTAGGCTCGCGTCTCTAGCACGGTCTAGCCTAGGACCAGCACAGTACCGTCGTTGAGCGTTTCTTCAACTTTGCATCTCTGAATTGATTATTGCAGACCATTTTTGCTACCATATTATAAGCCTTCCCAGCTCCACATACATCTACATCGTGCGTTTGACTCTCCCTGGTAATCGCTCTATCCAAGCTTTGAGAGTTTTGACTACAACGGTTGCCGATCACCACCTGTTGCTGGGTAAGAACTGGTAAGAATTTGAGATTCGCTTGAAGGTTTTCTGACACACCACCATCACCACCACTTCTTAGTAGTCTGCAGGATCATATTCTTTTGTGTTTCTATTGCTGCTAACTATGGCAGGATCACAAGCCGATGAGACTGATTGGGAGAACATGACAAACAGGGAGTTGCATGATAAATTTCAGCAAATGATGAGTGGCCAGGTGGGAGATGTGCTAAACAGATTTGAAGAGGCTATGGAGATAGATGCCGTCGAGAAGTCGTTCGAGACAAAGCTGGATAACAAGTTTACTGAATTACTCGAGCGTCTTCCCCAACCACCACCGGCTGCACATGTCGCACCTCTACAACAACAACAACCACATCTCCAACGACGCCTTCCAAAGCAAGTGGGACGAGCACAGCGCGTTCCAATTGAGACTGGTCAAAATTCGGGTGCCGCTGCACCTACTGTTGATGCTTCTTTGGCTCCTGCTACTGCGGCGGCTGAGGAGGATGATGATTATGCAGGCGATTATGAGGATGAGGTTAATCAAAATCAGAACTACGTGCAGCCACCAGCACCACCACCAGCAGGTCGACCTCAGGTATATATTCGCAACGGTAGGCCGGCACCACCACCTCAGGTACGAGATCATGACCATCTCCCTAAACTGAAATTGAATATTCCACCATTTGAGGGTAGATATGTTCCTGATATATATCTTACTTGGGAGTTAGAAACTGAACAACGATTTACATGTTTACAATATCCTGAGGAGAGACGTGTTCCTGCTGCTGTTTGTGCTTTCACTAGCTTTGCATGTGTTTGGTGGTCTGAACATTGTAGATTATATCCTGTTCCAGCTACTTGGGCTGCTTTGAAAACTGCTATGGGTACTCGTTGGGTTCCACCATATTATCAACGTGAATTACTTCAAAAATTGCAGCGCTTAAGACAAGGGAAAAATTCTGTAGAAGAATATTATCAGGAATTACAAACTGGCATGATTAGATGTGGTATTGTTGAGGAGAATGAAGCTATGCTTGCACGTTTTATGGGTGGATTAAATAAAGAGATTCAGACCATTCTAGAGTATAAGGATTATAATAATATCACTCGTTTATTCTATCTTGCTTGTAAAGCTGAACGTGAAGTGCAGGATCGACAGCCATTGGCGCGAACTAACTTTTCTGCAGGTCGACCTTCATCATGGACACCGCATGCATCTTCTACTTCCACTGCACCAGCACCTCCATCAGGTTCCACCTCCTGCCGTGATACAAGAAAGCAAGCACAACCACCACTGTCTGCCAAGAGCGCACCTGCTGGGCCTGCACAGAGCTCTTCTTCTTCCATGGCATCGACAGGACACACAAGTGATATTATTTGTCGTCGTTGTAAGGGAAGAGGACATTATGCGAGAGAATGCAAATCACAGCGTGTAATGATTGCTACTGAGGATGGTGGGTATGAGTCCGCTAGTGACTATGATGAGGAGACTTTGGCTCTTATTACACGTGAAGAACATGGTGGAGATGATTCTGAAAATGAGACGCATTACATGGCTCCTGAAGATGCTGACAGGTATGAATGTTTAGTTGCTCAACGTGTTTTGAGTGTGCAGGTCACACAAGCAGAGCAAAATCAGAGGCATAATTTGTTCCATACAAAGGGAGTTGTGAAGGAACGTTCTGTTCGCGTCATCATAGATGGAGGGAGCTGTAACAACTTGGCTAGCATGGAGATGGTGGAGAAGCTATCTCTCACGACAAGACCACATCCACATCCTTACTACATCCAATGGTTCAACAACAGCGGCAAGGTTAAGGTAACACGTACTGTTCGTGTGCATTTTAGTATCTCTACATATGCTGATTATGTTGATTGTGATGTGGTACCCATGCAAGCATGTTCCTTATTACTTGGTAGACCATGGCAATTTGATAAAAAATCTGTACACCATGGTAGAAACAATCAGTATACTCTTGTTCATAAGGATAAAAATATTACTTTGCTTCCTATGACTCCTGATTCCATTTTGAAAGATGACATTAATAGCGCTAATAAAGCAAAACAGGAGAAAAATAAGAGTGAAAATCAGATTGTGGCAAAAGAATTTGAGCAACAAATGAAACCTAATAATAAACCATGTAATGTTGTTTCTGAAATTAAATTGAAAAGTGCATGTTTACTTGCCACAAAATCTGATATTGATGAGCTAGATTTCAGCAAATCTGTTTGCTATGCTTTTGTGTGCAGAGAGGCATTATTTTCATTCGAGGACGTGCCTTCCTCTTTGCCCCCTGCTGTCACTAACATTTTGCAGGAGTTCGCTGACGTCTTCCCACAAGACGTGCCACCGGGATTACCACCTATTCGAGGGATTGAGCATCAAATTGACTTAATTCCCGGTGCATCGCTACCCAACCGTGCACCATACCGTACCAATCCAGAGGAGACGAAGGAGATTATGCGTCAAGTACAGGAGCTGCTCGACAAAGGTTATATACGCGAATCTCTTAGTCCTTGTGCTGTTCCTATCATACTAGTGCCTAAAAAGGATGGTACGTCGCGTATGTGTGTTGATTGTAGAGGCATTAATAATATTACTATTCGTTATCGTAATCCTATTCCTAGGCTAGATGATATGCTTGATGAATTGAGTGGCTCTACAATATTCTCCAAAGTTGATTTGCGTAGTGGATACCATCAAATTCGTATGAAATTGGGAGATGAATGGAAAACTGCATTTAAAACTAAGTTTGGTTTATATGAGTGGTTAGTCATGCCTTCTGGGTTAACTAATGCGCCTAGTACTTTCATGAGACTAATGAACGAAGTTTTACGTGCTTTCATTGGACGATTTGTGGTAGTCTATTTTGATGACATACTGATTTATAGCAAATCTTTGGAAGAACATTTGGAACATTTACGTGCTGTTTTTATTGCTCTACGTGATGCACGTTTGTTTGGTAACCTTGGGAAGTGCACCTTTTGCACCGACCGAGTATCTTTTCTTGGCTATGTTGTTACTCCACAGGGAATTGAAGTTGATAAAGCCAAGATTGAAGCTATTGAGAGTTGGCCGCAACCCAAAACGGTCACACAAGTGCGGAGTTTTCTTGGACTCACTGGTTTCTATAGGCGTTTTGTGAGAGATTTTAGCACCATTGCTGCACCTCTCAACGAGCTTACAAAGAAGGATGTGCCTTTTGTTTGGGGTACCGCACAGGAAGAAGCCTTCACGGTATTGAAAGATAAGTTGACACATGCTCCTTTACTCCAACTTCCTGATTTTAATAAGACTTTTGAGCTTGAATGTGATGCTAGTGGAATTGGATTAGGAGGTGTGTTATTACAAGATGGTAAACCTGTTGCATACTTTTCTAAAAAATTGAGTGGGCCTAGTCTGAATTATTCTACTTATGATAAAGAACCATATGCTCTTGTTCGGACTTTAGAAACATGGCAACATTATTTATGGCCCAAAGAATTTGTTATACATTCTGATCATGAATCTTTGAAACATATTATAAGTCAAGCTAAACTGAATCGTAGACATGCTAAATGGGTTGAATTCATTGAAACTTTCCCTTATGTCATTAAACACAAGAAGGGTAAAGAAAAATGTTATTGCTGATGCATTGTCTCGTTGCTATACTATGCTTTCACAACTTGACTTCAAAATATTGGTTTGGAGACCATCAAAGATCAATATGTGCATGATGCTGATTTTAAAGATGTTTTGCAGAATTGTAAAGAAGGAAGAACCTGGAACAAGTTTGTCGTTAATGATGGATTTGTGTTCCGTGCTAACAAGCTATGCATTCCAGCTAGCTCTCTTCGTCTTTTGTTGTTGCAGGAGGCGCATGGAGGAGGATTAATGGGACACTTTGGCGTGAAGAAGACGGAGGACGTACTTGCTACACATTTCTTTTGGCCAAAGATGAGACGGGGTGTTGAGCGTTTTGTTGCTCGCTGCACTACATGTCAAAAAGCTAAGTCACGAATCAATCCTCATGGTTTATATATGGCTTTGCCTGTACCTAGTGTTCCTTGGGAGGATATATCTATGGACTTTGTTTTAGGTTTACCTGGAACAAAGAAGGGGAGGGATAGCATAGTTGTTGTCGTGGATAGATTCTCAAAAATGGCACACTTTATACCATGTCATAAAAGCGATGATGCTGTTAATGTTGCTGATTTGTTCTTCCGTGAAATTATTCGTTTGCATGGTGTGCCAAATACTATTGTTTCAGATCGTGATACTAAATTTCTTAGCCACTTTTGGAGATGTTTATGGGCTAAGTTGGGGACTAAACTGCTTTTTAGTACTACTTGTCACCCCCAAACTGATGGACAAACTGAAGTAGTCAATAGAACATTGTCTACTATGCTTAGGGCTGTTTTGAAGAATAATAAGAAAATGTGGGAAGAATGCTTGCCTCATATTGAGTTTGCTTATAATCGTTCATTGCATTCTACTACTAAGATGTGCCCTTTTGAAATTGTGTATGGTTTCCTACCTCGTGCACCTATTGATTTGTTGCCTCTTCCATCTTCGGAGAAGGTTAATTTTGATGCTAAACAACGTGCTGAATTGATCTTAAAAATGCATGAGTTAACTAAGGAAAACATTGAGCGTATGAATGCTAAATATAAACTTGCTGGAGATAAGGGTAGAAAACATGTTGTGTTTGCACCTGGAGATCTTGTTTGGTTACATTTGCGTAAGGATAGATTTCCTGATTTGCGAAATCAAAGATAATGCCTCGTGCTGATGGTCCTTTTAAGGTGTTAGAGAAAATAAATGATAATGCATATAAACTTGAGCTGCCTGCAGATTTTGGGGTTAGTCCCACTTTTAACATTGCAGATTTGAAGCCTTATTTGGGTGAGGGAGATGAGCTTCCGTCGAGGACGACTTCATTTCAAGAAGGGGAGGATGATGAGGACATCAATACCATTGTTACACCCACAGCCCCTGCTGCTATACATACTGGACCAATTACTAGAGCTCGCGCACGCCAATTAAATTACCAGGTACTTTCGTTTCTTGGTAATGATTCTAATGTTCATGAGAATATGATGCTGCCTAAATTGGATACATTTGTTTTGCTTACAAATGAAGGGCCTAGCTTTGAGAAGGATGAACATTGGAGCAAGAACAAGCATGGAGATGATGGCATGCACATGGGGGACAAGAACGGAGTTACAAGTGATGATTTCAGGACGTTGAAGCCACCATAATGCGTGCATAAAGCCTTGGACGAAATATACAAGATGCTACTTCATAACTTTCGTCCAGAGGCTATTCTAGGTGCTGCGTCACCTTATTATTGGGCCAGGCCCATGTAATTTCGAAATACTTGAGTATAGGCTATTTTTAGAGTCCGTATGTGTGGGGAAACAAGAGATAGGGTTGGTTTCGGACCCCTTCCCCAAGGGCCACGAAATTCCCCCCTCTTCCTCCATATATACAGCCCTTAGGGCGTCGTTTAGACTTTGGGTTTTGTTTAGATTAAAAGTTCGCCATAGCTGCACTTCGCATACTTCGTTTGTGTTCAACGACCAGACAAAGGCGTCACAGAACCCCACCTGGATCAATAAAGCTTTCATCTTATATGCGCAATATCCAGATTGCAATCTCAGTTTATTGCTTGTTCTTCGTTTGCTCGCAGGAAACAGACCCTCGTGGTCAGGTTGATCGTGCTCCGGCGTGGTCAATAACCTCTCGGAGTTGGTTTAGCAATTGCTAAGGCGCGACGTCATCACACGTTCGTAGTCGGATCGTCAAAGTCGACTTCCACCAAAGCGATATCCATCATCTCATCGAAAGATGGGACACCTTTGCCTCTATCAGCTGCCATAGATCACCACCGCATCATGATGAGGACATGACTACCTTGGATACGACCAAAAATATTGCATACATGCATATTTGTCAGGTGATTTCTAGTGCAAACTATTCAATAATCTATTTATGTTATCCAAAACAAAAATACTTCACACACTTTTGTGTTTTGTCTAATTGCAGGTGTATGGGACATTTGTACAATCCACATATGAAGATAAGGCAAAAGGAGAAGTTTAGGTTCTGTTCAAAAAGTCTCTCACGTCACTTTTGGGCCAAGAGAAGATAGAGTCCAAGTCTCTCACGTTCTGGATTCAGATTCGGACTGCACAGACATACTTGACTCAAAACGCCAACAACGTTTTCATACGGACTTCGAATTGGGTGATTCTTTTTTTGTTGGAAACTATATTTCGTGCTCTTTCCAACCCAATTGGATTCACCTTTAAATTCGTCCGGAGCATTGAGTTATGGTCGAAACAATCTGACGTTGCACCAGAATCCGAGTCAAACTACAAGTCCAAAGGTGTTGCATCACCTCCACTTGGGCCCATGAGCCTTGTACGACCTAGGGTTGGTTTTAGGCTGCCTTGGGACGTCCTCCCACCTCCTTGGCCGCCACCCCTTGCTCCTATATAAGTAGATCCATCTAGTAGCTTTTTCCTTGGAATTTGTTTAGTTAAAAGTTAGCCATTGCAACTTCGTGTACTTCGTTTGTGTCCAACGACCAGACCAAGACCGCTTACGGATTCCCACCACTATCAATACTTCATATATATTCGCAATATTCAGATTGCATTATCATATTCTTGCTCGTTCTTCGATTGCTTGCAGGAATAGACCTTCGTGGTCAGGCTGATCGTGCTTCCGGCATCGTCAGTAACCTCAGGAGATTGGTTTAGCGATTGATAAGGCACAACGTCGTGCACGTTTGTAGTCGGATCGTCAAAGTCGTCTCCACCAAATCGATAGTTATCATCTCATCGAAAGATCGGGACACCCTCGCCTCTATCAAGTGGTATCAGTTTTCAGATTGCTCGGTGAGAATTTCCAGTTTCCCCTAGATTAGATTTATTTTCTTACCTATTGTCCAAGAAAAAGCCACAAAAAAGTTAGATCTATTCATCCAATTGTCCAAGCCAGTCTGAGCCTTTGCAATTTTCTATTCATTGTTTGCATTATTGAATTATCGGTTGCATCGTCGTGTCGAGTTGTTGGTCTTAGGGTCTAGTTCGTTTAGAGTTTCGAGTTCTGTTCACATTAGTCACGTCGCCGCTGCATCGTTATCCCTTCTGCTGTCCACCACACCATCCATCAAATTCCACCACGTGCTACCCATAGTTCATTGTCACAATCATAGTTGAGGTCGTTCACATCTTCGCTTGATCCAATCTGCATCTTATCTAGTTTGTCTTGGAAAGAGGGAGAGAAAAAAAAAGACAGAGAAAAAAAAAGAGAGAAAAAAGAAAGAAAAAGAAGTGAAAAAAAAGAGAAAGAAAAAAAAGTGTGAGGAAAAAAAAGAGAGAAGAAAAAAAACAAAATTCGGATCTATCTAGACTCAATCTCGTAGTTGAATTCGGATTGGAATCTGTTTTGTGCACTGTTTAGTAAAACAGGCATACCTTCCTCATACGAAGTCCGTTTTGACTCCGCGAGTACTCAAATGAAAGCTAGCGACGAGCCGCATCTAAATAGTTGCAGAGACTAGTTCAATATTTGACACCTCAAAATCGTCTTCTAAATAGGTCTTTTTGCCCTCCGAAGTTCGCGGACACAGCTTATTCCAGTTTTTCAAGCCAGTTTCAGAATTCTTTCACTCCTCATATCAACTCGGAATTGAGTGATTCTTTTTGCATTGGAAAGCTTGAGTTAGTAGCATTCTTTGAAAAAAATTATCAGAAAATTGGCACAAACTTTTCAAGAGGAAAGTTGGAGAGAGTTGTTGTATATCCTGCTTGGCAGTTGTTTTTCATCATTATCTTTACTGCCGTTGTGATCTTCACTTATATCTTGCTGTCCAGAGCTACTTAGTATCCTTCATTGATGCTAGTTGTGCTACGCCGTGACCTGATTAGTGTTCTAGGCTCGCGTCTCTAGTCCGGTCTAGCCTAGGACCAGCACAGTACCGTCGTTGAGCGTTTATTCAACATTGCATCTCTGAATTGATTATTGCTAATATTTTGCTACCATATATAGACAACCTAGCTCCACATATTTCTACACCGTGTATACGTACGTTCCCCTGGCAATCGCTTTACTCAATCTTTGGAGTTATTTGACACCGCTGGTTGCCTGTCACCACCTGCTGCTTGGTAAGAACTTGTAAGATATTGATATTTGCTTTACTGTGAGCGCTTTACCACCACATCCTAGTAGTTCATAGGAACATTATTCTTGAATTTTGTTTCTTGTTTCTACTAATCATGACAGGATCTAGAGTCAATTCATGGGGTTTGTCGATCGTGGGAGATGTGCCATCACCTATGCAAATACCACAACCGTCACGAGAGGTGCACAAACATCCAAATGCACATGATCAGGTTAATGTTTCTATACCACCATTTAATGGCCGTTTTAGACCTGCTTTATATATTGAATGGGAGTTTGACCTAAATAATATATTTGCTTCCAATAATTTTGATGTACGTAAAAAAGTTAAGGTTGCGGTTGGTTCTTTCACTGGTTATGCTGTAGTTTGGTGGAGTGAATATTGTCGATTACACCCTAATGATATACCTACTACTTGGGATGATTTGAAACTTGCCATGCGACATACATTCGTTCCCGCTTATTATACTCGTGACATGATTACAAAGTTGCAACATTTAAAACAAGGTAGTGACACCGTAACGAAATATTAT
Organism: Triticum aestivum; assembly: GCF_018294505.1. Lineage (NCBI taxonomy): Eukaryota > Viridiplantae > Streptophyta > Magnoliopsida > Poales > Poaceae > Triticum > Triticum aestivum. Next base: position 235,190,243 of record NC_057811.1, on the reverse strand, counting down.
GATACTTTACAAACTACCTTGCTGCATTCCTCTTTAGAAGAAAGTGAACAAGATTTTATGGATAGATTTTGGGGAGGATTAAATCGTGACATTCAGGAGATACTAATACATGAAGAGTGTTATCCTATGGACCATTTGTTTCATCTTGCTTGCAAAGCTGAACAGGAAATAAAACGACGTGTTGCGCACAAGGAGAACAAGCGCGAGATGCACATTCCAAGAGTTGATACGGTTGTCCCTTCAACTACTAAGCATACTATGACAACCACATCCGTTGTTGTGAGGACTACATCACCTCCACCATGTGACACATCATCACCGAGAGTGCCTACCTCATCTGAGTTGATCATAAGAGGTAATGACAAAGGTACTAATCTTCCACTTCCACATGAGTATGATGAATGTCTTGTCAATTTAAGTGCACCATGCGGTGAGCTACCCACTACTTTGATCACACCAGCTACCTTAGAGGACTATGTTGATGATTTGACTTTGCCATGTGATCAAACAATTTTGAGTGAGCCCATTGAATTAACTATCGATGCAAAAGAATCAAGTGAATCAGAGAATAAATCAGATTTGGATCAAATATGTTTGAAAATAATTGTGCCAATGTTTAATCATTTTGATATGACCTCTAATCTTGGTGATGGTTCATCAATGTTGGGATGGTTTAATGATGAATATTGTCAATCTTTTCATATGAATAAGAGCTTCACTTATATGTGCAAACTGAGTTGCAATACTTTCATGCCTTCTACTTCTTGTGATAATATTTTGGCTTTATATTTTATTAACTATGAAAGTTACTCATGTATACATGTGTCATATGTGCAAAATCCACGGGAAGTAAAAATGGATGACATATACATATACAACATGTACACCTTGTCTCTTTTGTTAGCCACATTTCAGATTAAGCAACGCCGAGGACGGCTTTGTTTTCAAGAAGGGGAGGATGATGAGGACATGACTACCTTGGATACGACCAAAAATATTGCATACATGCATATTTGCCAGGTGATTTCTAGTGCAAACTATTCAATAATCTATTTATGTTATCCAGAACAAAAATACTTCACACACTTTTGTGTTTTGTCTAATTGCAGGTGTATGGGACATTTGTACAATCCACATATGAAGATAAGGCAAAAGGAGAAGTTTAGGTTCTGTTCAAAAAGTCCTCTCACGTCACTTTTGGGCCAAGAGAAGATAGAGTCCAAGTCTCTCACGTTCTGGATTCAGATTCGGACTGCACAGACATACCTGACTCAAAACGCCAACAACTTTTTCATACGGACTCCGAATTGGGTGATTTTTTTTTGTTGGAAACTAGATTTCGTGCTCTTTCCAACCCAATTGGATTCACCTTTAAATTCGTCCGGAGCATTGAGTTATGGTCGAAACAATCTGACGTTGCACCAGAATCCGAGTCAAACTACAAGTCCAAAGGTGTTGCATCACCTCCACTTGGGCCCATGAGCCTTGTACGACCTAGGGTTGGTTTCAGGCTGCCTTGGGACGTCCTCCCACCTCCTTGGCCGCCACCCCTTGCTCCTATATAAGTAGATCCATCTAGTAGCTTTTTCCTTGGAATTTGTTTAGTTAAAAGTTAGCCATTGCAACTTCGTGTACTTCGTTTGTGTCCAACGACCAGACCAAGACCGCTTACGGATTCCCACCACTATCAATACTTCATATATATTCGCAATATTCAGATTGCATTATCATATTCTTGCTTGTTCTTCGATTGCTTGCAGGAATAGACCTTCGTGGTCAGGCTGATCGTGCTTCCGGCATCGTCAGTAACCTCAGGAGATTGGTTTAGCGATTGATAAGGCGCAACGTCGTGCACGTTTGTAGTCGGATCGTCAAAGTCGTCTCCACCAAATCGATAGTTATCATCTCATCGAAAGATCGGGACACCTTTGCCTCTATCAAGTGGTATCAGTTTTCAGGTTGCTCGGTGAGAATTTCCAGTTTCCCCTAGATTAGATTTATTTTCTTACCTATTGTCCAAGAAAAAGCCACAAAAAAGTTAGATCTATTCATCCTTTTGTCCAAGCCAGTCTGAGCCTTTGCAATTTTCTATTCATTGTTTGCATTATTGAATTATCGGTTGCATCGTCGTGTCGAGTTGCTGGTCTTAGGGTCTAGTTCGTTTAGAGTTTCGAGTTCTGTTCACATTAGTCACGTCGCCGCTGCATCGTTATCCCTTCTGCTGTCCACCACACCATCCATCAAATTCCACCACGTGCTACCCATATTTCATTGTCGCAATCATAGTTGAGGTCGTTCACATCTTCGCTTGATCCAATCTGCATCTTATCTAGTTTGTCTTGGAAAGAGGGATAGAAAAAAAAGACAGAGAAAAAAAAAGAGAAAGAAAAAAAAAGTGTGAGGAAAAAAAAAGAGAGAAGAAAAAAAAACAAAATTCGGATCTATCTAGACTCGATCTCGTAGTTGAATTCGGATTGGAATCTGTTTTGTGCACTGTTTAGTAAAACAGGCATAACTTCCTCATACGAAGTCCGTTTTGACTCCGCGAGTACTCAAATGAGAGCTAGCGACGAGCCGCATCTAAATAGTTGCAGAGACTACTTCAATATTTGACACCTCAAAATCGTCTTCTAAATAGGTCTTTTTGCCCTCCGAAGTTCGCGGACACAGCTTATTCCAGTTTTTCAAGCCAGTTTCAGAATTCTTTGACTCCTCATATCAACTCGGAATTGAGTGATTCTTTTTGCATTGGAAAGCTTGAGTTAGTAGCATTCTTTGAAAAAAATTATCAGAAAATTGGCACAAACTTTTCAAGAGGAAAGTTGGAGAGAGTTGTTGTATATCCTGCTTGGCAGTTGTTTTTCATCATTATCTTTACTGCCGTTGTGATCTTCACTTATATCTTGCTGTCCAGAGCTACTTAGTATCCTTCATTGATGCTAGTTGTGCTACGCCGTGACCTCATTAGTGTTCTAGGCTCGCGTCTCTAGTCCGGTCTAGCCTAGGACCAGCACAGTACCGTCGTTGAGCGTTTATTCAACATTGCATCTCTGAATTGATTATTGCTAATATTTTGCTACCATATATAGCCAACCCAGCTCCACATATTTCTACACCGTGTATACGTACGTTCCCCTGGCAATCGCTTTACTCAATCTTTGGAGTTATTTGACACCGCTGGTTGCCTGTCACCACCTGCTGCTTGGTAAGAACTTGTAAGATATTGATATTTGCTTTACTGTGAGCGCTTTACCACCACATCCTAGTAGTTCATAGGAACATTATTCTTGAATTTTGTTTCTTGTTTCTACTAATCATGACAGGATCTAGAGTCAATTCATGGGGTTTTTCGATCGTGGGAGATGTGCCATCACCTATGCAAATACCACAACCGTCACGAGAGGTGCACAAACATCCAAATGCACATGATCAGGTTAATGTTTCTATACCACCATTTAATGGCCGTTTTAGACCTGCTTTATATATTGAATGGGAGTTTGACCTAAATAATATATTTGCTTCCAATAATTTTGATGTACGTAAAAAAGTTAAGGTTGCGGTTGGTTCTTTCACTGGTTATGCTGTAGTTTGGTGGAGTGAATATTGTCGGTTACACCCTAATGATATACCTACTACTTGGGATGATTTGAAACTTGCCATGCGACATACATTCGTTCCCGCTTATTATACTCGTGACATGATTACAAAGTTGCAACATTTAAAACAAGGTAGTGACACCGTAACGAAATATTATGATACTTTACAAACTACCTTGCTGCATTCCTCTTTAGAATAAAGTGAAGAAGATTTTATGGATAGATTTTGGGGAGGATTAAATCGTGACATTCAGGAGATACTAATACATGAAGAGTGTTATCCTATGGACCATTTGTTTCATCTTGCTTGCAAAGCGGAACAGGAAATAAAACGACGTGTTGCGCACAAGGAGAACAAGCGCGAGATGCACATTCCAAGAGTTGATACGGTTGTCCCTTCAACTACGAAGCATACTATGACAACCACATCCGTTGTTGTGAGGACTACATCACCTCCACCATGTGACACATCATCACCGAGAGTGCCTACCTCATCTGAGTTGATCATAAGAGGTAATGACAAAGGTACTAATCATCCACTTCCACATGAGTATGATGAATGTCTTGTCAATTTAAGTGCACCATGCGGTGAGCTACCCACTACTTTGATTACACCAGCTACCTTAGAGGACTATGTTGATGATTTGACTTTGCCATGTGATCAAACAATTTTGAGTGAGCCCATTGAATTAACTATCGATGCAAAAGAATCAAGTGAATCAGAGAATAAATCAGATTTGGATCAAATATGTTTGAAAATAATTGTGCCAATGTTTAATCATTTTGATATGACCTCTAATCTTGGTGATGGTTCATCAATGTTGGGATGGTTTAATGATGAATATTGTCAATCTTTTCATATGAATAAGAGCTTCACTTATATGTGCAAACTGAGTTGCAATACTTTCATGCCTTCTACTTCTTGTGATAATATTTTGGCTTTATATTTTATTAACTATGAAAGTTACTCATGTATACATGTGTCATATGTGCAAAATCCACGGGAAGTAAAAATGGATGACATATACATATACAACATGTACACCTTGTCTCTTTTGTTAGCCACATTTCAGATTAAGCAACGCCGAGGACGGCTTTGTTTTCAAGAAGGGAAGGATGATGAGGACATGACTACCTTGGATACGACCAAAAATATTGCATACATGCATATTTGTCAGGTGATTTCTAGTGCAAACTATTCAATAATCTATTTATGTTATCCAGAACAAAAATACTTCACACACTTTTGTATTTTGTCTAATTGCAGGTGTATGGGACATTTGTACAATCCACATATGAAGATAAGGCAAAAGGAGAAGTTTAGGTTCTGTTCAAAAAGTCCTCTCACGTCACTTTTGGGCCAAGAGAAGATAGAGTCCAAGTCTCTCACGTTCTGGATTCAGATTCGGACTGCACAGACATACTTGACTCAAAACGCCAACAACTTTTTCATACGGACTCCGAATTGGGTGATTCATTTTTTGTTGGAAACTAGGTTTCGTGATCTTTCCAACCCAATTGGATTCACCTTTAAATTCGTCCGGAGCATTGAGTTATGGTCGAAACAATCTGACGTTGCACCAGAATCCGAGTCAAACTACAAGTCCAAAGGTGTTGCATCACCTCCACTTGGGCCCATGAGCCTTGTACGACCTAGGGTTGGTTTTAGGCTGCCTTGGGACGTCCTCCCACCTCCTTGGCCGCCACCCCTTGCTCCTATATAAGTAGATCCATCTAGTAGCTTTTTCCTTGGAATTTGTTTAGTTAAAAGTTAGCCATTGCAACTTCGTGTACTTCGTTTGTGTCCAACGACCAGACCAAGACCGCTTACGGATTCCCACCACTATCAATACTTCATATATATTCGCAATATTCAGATTGCATTATCATATTCTTGCTCGTTCTTCGATTGCTTGCAGGAATAGACCTTCATGGTCAGGCTGATCGTGCTTCCGGCATCGTCAGTAACCTCAGGAGATTGGTTTAGCGATTGATAAGGCACAACGTCATGCACGTTTGTAGTCGGATCGTCAAAGTCGTCTCCACCAAATCGATAGTTATCATCTCATCGAAAGATCGGGACACCCTCGCCTCTATCACATCATCATCATCGCTGCTGCCATATACCACCACCGCACCAACTTCATCGCCACTGCCATATACCACCACCACATATTCACCGCCAATCCGAGTCCATATACGCCACCACATATCCGCCGCCATCACGCCAATCCGAGTACACCTGCAACATATATCCGCCACCAGTCCGAGTTCCACCAGATTCATCTCCGCCACCAGTCCGAGTTCCACCAGATTCATCTCCGCCACGAGTCCTAGTCCAAGTCCAGTATTTTGTTACTCTGTTTTCGATTTCCAGATCAGGCCATACTCCGAGTCGTGACAGAGAAAGACTCCCAAACTTTTGTGTTACCCGCAGTAGAAAAATAGTTCCAGTTTAAAAAAACGAAGTCTGGAAAATTCTGGCTAGGCAGTTTTTAGACCATTTGTAGAGTTTTTCGAAAAAAATTTGTTGCGGAGCAAAAAAAAAGGAAAAAAAGTGCAAAAAAAATTCAGAGTGTGCTCCTCCCTTGTTTACGTGCAGCGCCGTGATTTTGTTAGTGTTTTAGGCTCGCGTCTCTAGCACGGTCTAGCCTAGGACCAGCACAGTACCGTCGTTGAGCGTTTATTCCACTTTGCATATCTGAATTGATTATTGCTGACCCTTTTTGCTACCATATTATAAGCCTTCCCAGCTCCACATACATCTACGTCGTGTGTTTGACTCTCCCTGGTAATCGCTCTATCCAAGCTTTGAGAGTTTTGACTACAACGGTTGCCGATCACCACCTGCTGCTGGGTAAGAACTGGTAAGAATTTGAGATTCGCTTGAAGGATTTGTGACACACCACCATCACCACCACTTCCTAGTAGTCTGTAGGATCATATTCTTTTGTGTTTCTATTGCTGCTAACCATGGCAGGATCACAAGCCGATGAGACTGATTGGGAGAACATGACGAACAAGGGGTTGCATGATAAATTTCAGCAAATGATGAGTGGCCAGGTGGGAGATGTGCTAAACAGATTTGAAGAGGCTATGGAGAAGATAGATGCCATGGGGAAGTCGTTTGAGACAAAGCTGGATAACAGGTTTAATGAATTGCTCAAGCGTCTTCCCTAACCACCACTGGCTGCACCTGTCGCACCTCTACAACAACAACGACCACATCTCCAACGCCGCCTTCCAAATCAAGTGGGACGAGCACAGCGCGTTCCAATTGAGTCTGGTCAAAATTCGGGTGCCGCTGCACCTACTGTTGATGCTTCTTTGGCTCCTGTTACTGCGGCGGCTGAGGAGGATGACGATTATGCGGGCGATTATGAGGATGAGGTTGATCAAAATCAGAACTACGTGCAACCACCAGCCTCCAGCAGGTCGACCTCAGGTATATATTCGCAACGGTAGGCCTGCACCACCACCTCAGGTACGAGATCATGACCATGTTCCTAAACTGAAATTGAATATTCCACCGTTTGAGGGTAGATACATTCCTGATGTATATCTTACTTGGGAGTTACAAACTGAACAACGTTTTACATGTTTATAATATCCCGAGGAGAGACGGGTTGCTACTGCTGTTTGTGCTTTCACTAGTTTTGCATGTGTATGGTGGTCTGAACATTGTAGATTATATCCTATTCCAGCTACTTGGGCTGCTTTGAAAACTACTATGCGTACTCCTTGGGTTCCACCATATTATCAACTAGAATTGCTTCAAATACTGCAGCGTTTACGACAAGGGAAAAATTCTGTAGAAGAATATTATCAGGAATTACAAACTGGCATGATTAGATGTGGTATTGTTGAGGAGAATGAAGCTATGCTTGCACGTTTTATGGGTGGTTTAAATAGAGAGATTTAGACCATTGTAGAGTATAAGGAGTATACTAATATCACTCGTTTATTCCATCTTGCTTGTAAAGCTGAACGTGAAGTGCAGGATCGACAAGCATTGGCGCGAACTAACTTTTCTGCAGGTCGACCTTCATCATGGACACCGCGTGCATCTTCTACTTCCACTGCACCAGCACCTCAATCAGGTTCCACCTCCAGCCGCGATACAGGAAAGCAGGCACAACCACCACCATCTGCCAAGAGCGCACCTGCCGGGCCTGCACAGAGTTCTTCTTCTTCCATGGCATCAACAGGGCACACAAGTGATATTATTTGTCGTCGTTGTAAGGGAAGAGGACATTATGCGCGAGAATGCAAATCTCAGCGTGTAATGATTGCTACTGAGGATGGTGGGTATGAGTCCGCTAGTGACTATGATGAGGAGACTTTGGCTCTTATTACACGTGAAGAACATGGTGGAGATGATTCTGAAAATGAGACGCAATACATGGCTCCTGAAGACGCTGACAGGTATGAATGTTTAGTTGCTCAACATGTTTTGAGTGTGCAGGTCACACAAGCAGAGCAAAATCAGAGGCATAATTTGTTCCATACAATGGGAGTTGTGAAGGAACGTTGATAGAGGCAAAGGTGTCCCGTCTTTCGATGAGATGATGGATATCGCTTTGGTGGAAGTCGACTTTGACGATCCGACTACGAACGTGCGAGGACGTCGTGCCTTAGCAATCGCTAAACCAACTCCGAGAGGTTATTGACCACGCCGGAGCACGATCAACCTGACCACGAGGGTCTGTTTCCTGCGAGCAAACGAAGAACAAGCAAGAAACTGAGATTGCAATCTGGATATTGCGAATATAAGATGAAAGCTTTATTGATCAAGGTGGAGTTCTGTGACGCCTTTGTCTGGTCGCTGAACACAAACGAAGTACGCGAAGTTGCAGCTATGGCGAACTTTTAATCTAAACAAAACCCAAGGAAAAAGCTACTAGATGGATCTACTTATATAGGAGAAAGGGGTGGCGGCCAAGGAGGTGGGAGGACGTCCCAAGGCAGCCTAAAACCAACCCTAGGTCGTACAAGGCTCATGGGCCCAAGTGGAGGTGATGCAACACCTTTGGACTTGTAGTTTGACTCGGATTCTGGTGCAACGTCAGATTGTTTCGACCATAACTCAACGCTCCGGACGAATTTAAAGGTGAATCCAATTGGGTTGGAAAGAGCACGAAATCTAGTTTCCAACAAAAAAAGAATCACCGAATTCGGAGTCCGTATGAAAAAGTTGTTGGCGTTTTGAGTCAGGTATGTCTGTGCAGTCCGAATCTGAATCCAGAACGTGAGAGACTTGGACTCTATCTTCTCTTGGCCCAAAAGTGACATGAGAGGACTTTTTGAACAGAACCTAAACTTCTCCTTTTGCCTTATCTTCATATGTGGATTGTACAAATGTCCCATACACCTGTAATTAGACAAAACACAAAAGTGTGTGAAGTATTTTTGTTCTGGATAACATAAATAGATTATTGAATAGTTTGCACTAGAAATCACCCGACAAATATGCATGTATGCAATATTTTTGGTCGTATCCAAGGTAGTCATGTCCTCATCAAACGTTCTGTTCGCGTCATCATAGATGGAGGGAGCTGTAACAACTTGGCTAGCATGGAGATGGTGGAGAAACTATCTCTCACCACAAGACCACATCCACATCCTTACTACATCCAATGGTTCAACAACAGCGGCAAAGTTAAGGTAACACGTACTGTTCGTGTGCATTTTAGTATCTCTACATATGCTGATTATGTTGATTGTGATGTGGTACCTTATGTTCCTTATTACTTGGTAGACCATGGCATTTTGATAAAAACTCTGTACACCATGGTAGAAACAATCAGTACACTCTTGTTCATAAGGATAAAAATATTACTTTGCTTCCTATGACTCCTGATTCCATTTTGAAAGATGAGATTAATAGAGCTAATAAAGCAAAGCAAGAGAAAAATAAGAGTGAAAATCAGATTGTGGCAAAAGAATTTGAGCAACAAATGAAACCTAATAATAAACCATCTAGTGTTGTTTCTGAAATTAAATTGAAAAGTGCATGTTTACTTGCCACAAAATATGATATTGATGAGCTAGATTTCAACAAATCTGTTTGCTATGCTTTTGTGTGCAAAGAGGCATTTTTTACATTCGTGGACGTGCCTTCCTCTTTGCCCCCTGCTGTCACTAACATTTTGCAGGAGTTCGCTGACGTCTTTCCACAAGACGTGCCACCGGGATTACCACCTATTCGAGGGATTGAGCATCAAATTGACTTAATTTCCGGTGCATCGCTACCCAACCGTGCACCATACCGTACCAATCCGGAGGAGACGAAGGAGATTATGCATCAAGTACAGGAGCTGCTCGACAAAGGTTATATACGCGAATCTCTTAGTCCTTGTGCTGTTCCTATTATACTTGTGCCTAAAAAGGATGGTACATCGCGTATGTGTGTTGATTGTAGAGGCATTAATAACATTACTATTCGTTATCGTCATCCTATTCCTAGGCTAGATGATATGCTTGATGAATTGAGTGGCTCTACAATATTTTCCAAAGTTGATTTGCGTAGTGGATACCATCAAATTCATATGAAACTGGGAGATGAATGGAAAACAACATTTAAAACTAAGTTTGGTTTATATGAGTGGTTAGTCATGCCTTTTGGGTTAACTAATGCACCTAGTACTTCCATGAGACTAATGAACGAAGTTTTACGTGCTTTTATTGGACGATTTGTGGTAGTCTATTTTGATGATATACTGATTTATAGCAAATCTTTGGAAAAACATTTGGAACATTTACGTGCTGTTTTTATTGCTCTACGTGATGCACGTTTGTTTGGTCACCTTGGGAAGTGCACCTTTTGCACCGACCGAGTATCTTTACTTGGCTATGTTGTTACACAAGTGAGGAGTTTCCTTGGCCTCGCTGGTTTCTATAGGCAATTTGTGAGAGATTTCAGCACCATTGCTGCACCGCTCAACGAGCTTATAAAGAAGGATGTGCCTTTTGTTTGGGGTACCGCACAGGAAGAAGCCTTCACGGTATTGAAAGATAAGTTGACACATGCTCCTTTACTCCAACTTCCTGATTTTAATAAGACTTTTGAGCTTGAATGTGATGCTAGTGGAATTGGATTAGGAGGTGTGTTATTACAGGATGGTAAACCTGTTGCATACTTTTCTGAAAAATTGAGTGGGCCTAGTCTGAATTATTCTACTTATGATAAAGAACTATATGCTCTTGTTCGGACTTTAGAAACATGGCAACATTATTTATGGCCCAAAGAATTTGTTATACATTCTGATCATGAATCTTTGAAACATATTATAAGTCAAGCTAAACTGAATCGTAGACATGCTAAATGGGTTGAATTCATTGAAACTTTCCCTTATGTCATTAAACACAAGAAGGGTAAAGAAAATGTTATTGCTGATGCATTGTCTCGTCGCTATACTATGCTGCCACAACTTGACTTCAAAATATTTGGTTTGGAGACCATCAAAGATCAATATGTGCATGATGCTGATTTTAAAGATGTTTTGCAGAATTGTAAAGAAGGAAGAACCTGGAACAAGTTTGTCATTAATGATGGATTTGTGTTCCGTGCTAACAAGCTATGCATTCCAGCTAGCTCTCTTCGTCTTTTGTTGTTGCAGGAGGCGCATGGAGGAGGATTAATGGGACACTTTGGCATGAAGAAGACGGAGAACGTACTTGCTACACATTTCTTTTGGCCAAAGATGAGACGGGATGTTGAGCGTTTTGTTGCTCGCTGCACTACATGTAAAAAAGATAAGTCACGACTCAATCCTCATGGTTTATATATGCCTTTGCCTGTACCTAGTGTTCCTTGGGAGGATATATCTATGGACTTTGTATTAGGTTTACCTCGAACAAAGAAGGGGAGGGATAGCATATTTGTTGTCGTGGATAGATTCTCAAAAATGGCACACTTTATACCATGTCATAAAAGCGATGATGCTGTTAATGTTGCTGATTTGTTCTTCCGTGAAATTATTCGTTTGCATGGTGTGCCAAATACTATTGTTTCAGATCGTGATACTAAATTTCTTAGCCACTTTTGGAGATGTTTATGGGCTAAGTTGGGGACTAAACTGCTTTTTAGTACTACTTGTCACCCCCAAACTGATGGACAAACTGAAGTAGTCAATAGAACATTGTCTACTATGCTTAGGGCTGTTTTGAAGAATAATAAGAAAATGTGGGAAGAATGCTTGCCTCATATTGAGTTTGCTAATAATCGTTCCTTGCATTCTACTACTAAGATGTGCCCTTTTGAAATTGTGTATGGTTTCCTACCTCGTGCACCTATTGATTTGTTGCCTCTTCCATCTTCGGAGAAGGTTAATTTTGATGCTAAACAACGTGCTGAATTGATCTTAAAAATGCATGAGTTAACTAAGGAAAACATTATATGAATGCTAAATATAAACTTGCTGGAGATAAGGGTAGAAAACATGTTGTGTTTGCACCTGGAGATCTTGTTTGGTTACATTTGCGTAAGGATAGATTTCCTGATTTGCGCAAATCAAAGCTAAAGCCACGTGCTGATGGTCCTTTTAAGGTGTTAGAGAAAATAAATGATAATGCATATAAACTTGAGTTGCCTGCAGATTTTGGGGTTAGTCCCACTTTTAACATTGCAGATTTGAAGCCTTATTTGGGTGAGGGAGATGAGCTTCCGTCGAGGACGACTTCATTTCAAGAAGGGGAGGATGATGAGGACATCAATACCATTGTTACACCCACAGCCCCTGCTGCTATACATACTGGACCAATTACTAGAGCTCGCGCACGCCAATTAAATTACCAGGTACTTCCGTTTCTTCGTAATGATTCTAATGTTCATGAGAATATGATGCTGCCTAAATTGGATACATTTGTTTTGCTTACAAATGAAGGGCCTAGCTTTGAGAAGGATGAACATTGGAGCAAGAACAAGCATGGAGATGATGGCATGCACATGGGGGACAAGAACGGAGTTACAAGTGATGATTTCAGGACGTTGAAGCCACCATAATGCGTGCATGAAGCCTTGGACGAAATATACAAGATGCTACTTCATAACTTTCGTCCAGAGGCTATTCTAGGTGCTGCGTCAACTTATTATTGGGCCAGGCCCATGTAATTTCGAAATACTTGAGTATAGGCTATTTTTAGAGTCCGTATGTGTGGGGAAACAAGAGATAGGGTTGGTTTCGGACCCCTTCCCCAAGGGCCACGAAATTCCCCCCTCTTCCTCCATATATACAGCCCTTAGGGCGTCGTTTAGACTTTGGGTTTTGTTTAGATTAAAAGTTCGCCATAGCTGCACTTCGCGTACTTCGTTTGTGTTCAACGACCAGACAAAGGCGTCACAGAACCCCACCTTGATCAATAAAGCTTTCATCTTATATTCGCAATATCCAGATTGCAATCTCAGTTTCTTGCTTGTTCTTCGTTTGCTCGCAGGAAACAGACCCTCGTGGTCAGGTTGATCGTGCTCCGGCGTGGTCAATAACCTCTCGGAGTTGGTTTAGCGATTGCTAAGCCGCGACGTCATCACACGTTCGTAGTCGGATCGTCAAAGTCGACTTCCACCAAAGCGATATCCATCATCTTATCGAAAGACGGGACACCTTTGCCTCTATCAAGTGGTATCAGATTTCCAGGTTGCTCGGTGAGATTTTACAGTTTTTCGTAGTTTAGATCGAGTCTGTTTTCATACCTACAGTCCACGAAAAAGCCACACAAAAAATTAGGATTAGTTCAGTATATCCGAACCAATCTGAGCCTTTGCATAATCTTTTTAGGGTTTTTGCTTTGTTGAATTTGTGGTTGCATCGTCGTGTCAAGTTGCTGGTCTTAGAGTCTAGTCTTTTAGAGTTTCGAGTTCTGGTCATAAGTTGTCACGCCGCCGCCGCACCATCATCATCGCCTTGCCATCTACCACTATTGCTTATCCGCCACCGCTCTGAATCCGTATCCATATACCACCACCAATCTGTATCCATATACCACCACCGATTTGTATCCATATACCACCACCGCTACCATATACCACCACCGCTGCCATATCCTACCACCATATATCCACCACCAATCCGAATTCTTTTCATATTCGGTTTGTTTTAGAGATCCATCTATTTTCCGTTTCGTGTTTCCTTGCCTGAGTAGGTCTCGGAAAAAAAAGTCTGCAGACCCCCGGGCAGTTTTTAGGCCAAAATTTTGGCAACCAAAAATATTTTTCCCTATCCTATTTTTAGTTCCCGGGGAGTGTTTTGAGACACTCGCCATCATAGTGTTTTTTTGTCGCACTTTTTCGTCGTCGCTGCCTTGATTTCCGAAAAAAATAGTCAAAAAAAATTTGTGCCCATCCTGTCAGTTTGACCTGGGAAGAGTTTTGAGACACTCGCCATTATAGTGATTTTTCGCAAAAAAAAAGAGGAGCGCAAAAAAACAAAAAGAGAGCGAAAAAAAAGAGAAAAAAATCCAGAGTGTGCTTTTCCCTTGTTTACGTGCAGCGCCGTGATTTTGTTAGTGTTCTAGGCTCGCGTCTCTAGCACGGTCTAGCCTAGGACCAGCACAGTATCGTCGTTGGGCGTTTATTCAACTTTGCATCTCTGAATTGATTATTGCTGACCATTTTTGCTACCATATTATAAGCCTTCCCAGCTCCACATACATCTACATCGTGCGTTTGACTCTCCCTGGTAATCGCTCTATCCAAGCTTTGAGATTTTTGACTACAACGGTTGCCGATCACCACCTGCTGCTGGGTAAGAACTGGTAAGATTTTGAGATTCGCTTGAAGGTTTTGTGACACACCACCATCACCACCACTTCCTAGTAGTCCGCAGGATCATATTCTTTTGTGTTTCTATTGCAGATAACTATGGCAGGATCACAAGCCGATGAGACTGATTGGGAGAACATGACGAACAAGGAGTTGCATGATAAATTTTAGCAAATGATGAGTGGCCAGGTGGGAGATGTGCTAAACAGATTTGAAGAGGCTATGGAGAAGATAGATGCCGTGGAGAAGTCGTTCGAGACAAAGCTGGATAACAAGTTTACTGAATTACTCAAGCGTCTTCCCCAACCACCACCGGCTGCACATGTCGCACCTCTACAACAACAACAACCACATCTCCAACGCCGCCTTCCAAATCAAATGGGACGAGCACAGCGCATTCCAATTGAGACTGGTCAAAATTCGAGTGCCGCTGCACCTACTGTTGATGCTTCTTTGGCTCCTGCTACTGCGGCGGCTGAGGAGGATGACGATTATGCGGGCGATTATGAGGATGAGGTTGATCAAAATCAGAACTACGTGCAGCCACCAGCACCACCACCACCAGGTCGACCTCAGGTATATATTCGCAACGGTAGGCCGGCACCACCACCTCAGGTACGAGATCATGACCATCTCCCTAAACTGAAATTGAATATTCCACCATTTGAGGGTAGATATGTTCCTGATATATATCTTACTTGGGAGTTAGAAACGGAACAACGATTTACATGTTTACAATATCCTGAGGAGAGACGTGTTCCTGCTGCTGTTTGTGCTTTCACTAGCTTTGCATGTGTTTGGTGGTCTGAACATTGTAGATTATATCCTGTTCCAGCTACTTGGGCTGCTTTGAAAACTGCTATGCGTACTCGTTGGGTTCCACCATATTATCAACGTGAATTACTTCAAAAATTGCAGCGCTTAAGACAAGGGAAAAATTCTGTAGAAGAATATTATCAGGAATTACAAACTGGCATGATTAGATGTGGTATTGTTGAGGAGAATGAAGCTATGCTTGCACGTTTTATGGGTGGATTAAATAAAGAGATTCAGACCATTCTAGAGTATAAGGATTACAATAATATCACTCGTTTATTCCATCTTGCTTGTAAAGCTGAACGTGAAGTGCAGGATCGACAGCCATTGGCGCGAACTAACTTTTCTGCAGGTCGACCTTCATCATGGACACCGCGTGCATCTTCTACTTCCACTGCACCAGCACCTCCATCAGGTTCCACCTCCAGCCGTGATACTAGAAAGCAGGCACAACCACCACTATCTGCCAAGAGCGCACCTGCCGGGCCTGCACAGAGCTCTTCTTCTTCCATGGCATCGACAGGGCACACAAGTGATATTATTTGTCGTCGTTGTAAGGGAAGAGGACATTATGCGCGAGAATGCAAATCTCAGCGTGTGATGATTGCTATTGAGGATGGTGGGTATGAGTCCGCTAGTGACTATGATGAGGAGACTTTGGCTCTTATTACACGTGAAGAACATGGTGGAGATGATTCTGAAAATGAGACGCAATACATGGCTCCTGAAGACGCTGACAGGTATGAATGTTTAGTTGCGCAACGTGTTTTGAGTGTGCAGGTCACACAAGTAGAGCAAAATCAGAGGCATAATTTGTTCCATACAAAGGGAGTTGTGAAGGAACGTTCTGTTCGCGTCATCATAGATGGAGGGAGCTGTAACAACTTGGCTAGCATGGAGATGGTGGAGAAGCTATCTCTCACCACCAGACCACATCCACATCCTTACTACATCCAATGGTTCAACAACAGCGGCAAGGTTAAGGTAACACGTACTGTTCGTGTGCATTTTAGTATCTCTACATATGCTGATTATGTTGATTGTGATGTGGTTCCGATGCAAGCATGTTCCTTATTACTTGGTAGACCATGGCAATTTGATAAAAATTCTGTACACCATGGTAGGAACAATCAGTATACTCTTGTTCATAAGGATAAAAATATTAGTTTGCTTCCTATGACTCCTGATTCCATTTTGAAAGATGACATTAATAGAGCTAATAAAGCAAAACAGGAGAAAAATAAGAGTGAAAATCAGATTGTGGCAAAAGAATTTGAGCAACAAATGAAACCTAATAATAAACCATCTAGTGTTGTTTCTGAAATTAAATTGAAAAGTGCATGTTTACTTGCCACAAAATCTGATATTGATGAGCTAGATTTCAGCAAATCTGTTTGCTATGCTTTTGTGTGCAAAGAGGCATTATTTTCATTCGAGGACGTGCCTTCCTCTTTGCCCCCTACTGTCACTAACATTTTGCAGGAGTTCGCTGACGTCTTCCCACAAGACGTGCCACCGGGATTACCACCTATTCGAGGGATTGAGCATCAAATTGACTTAATTCCCGGTGCATCGCTACCCAACCGTGCACCATACCGTACCAATCCAGAGGAGACGAAGGAGATTATGCGTCAAGTACAGGAGCTGCTCGACAAAGGTTATATACGCGAATCTCTTAGTCCTTGTGTTGTTCCTATTATACTAGTGCCTAAAAAGGATAGTACGTCGCGTATGTGTGTTGATTGTAGAGGCATTAATAATATTACTATTCGTTATCGTCATCCTATTCCTAGGCTAGATGATATGCTTGATGAATTGAGTGGCTCTACAATATTCTCCAAAGTTGATTTGCGTAGTGGATACCATCAAATTCGTATGAAATTGGGAGATGAATGGAAAACTGCATTTAAAACTAAGTTTGGTTTATATGAGTGGTTAGTCATGCCTTTTGGGTTAACTAATGCACCTAGTACTTTCATGAGACTAATGAACGAAGTTTTACGTGCTTTCATTGGACGATTTGTGGTAGTCTATTTTGATGATATACTGATTTATAGCAAATCATTGGAAGAACATTTGGAACATTTACGTTTTGTTTTTATTGCTCTACGTGATGCACGTTTGTTTGGTAACCTTGGGAAGTGCACCTTTTGCACCGACCGAGTATCTTTTCTTGGCTATGTTGTTACTCCACAGGGAATTGAAGTTGATAAAGCCAAGATTGAAGCTATTGAGAGTTGGCCGCAGCCCAAAACGGTCACACAAGTGCGTAGTTTTCTTGGACTCGCTGGTTTCTATAGGCGTTTTGTGAGAGATTTTAGCACCATTGCTGCACCTCTCAACGAGCTTACAAAGAAGGATGTGCCTTTTGTTTGGGCCTAGCATACTTTTCTGAAAAATTGAGTGGGCCTAGCATGAATTATTCTACTTATGATAACGAACTATATGCTCCTGTTCGGACTTTAGAAACGTGGCAACATTATTTATGGCCCAAAGAATTTGTTATACATTCTGATCATGAATCTTTGAAACATATTAAAAGTCAAGCTAAACTGAATCGTAGACATGCTAAATGGGTTGAATTCATTGAAACTTTCCCTTATGTCATTAAACACAAGAAGGGTAAAGAAAATGTTATTGCTGATGCATTGTCTCGTCGCTATACTATGCTTTCACAACTTGACTTCAAAATATTTGGTTTGGAGACCATCAAAGATCAATATGTGCATGATGCTGATTTTAAAGATGTTTTGCAGAATTGTAAAGAAGGAAGAACCTGGAACAAGTTTGTCGTTAATGATGGATTAGTGTTCCGTGCTAACAAGCTATGCATTCCAGCTAGCTCTCTTCGTCTTTTGTTGTTGCAGGAGGCGCATGGAGGAGGATTAATGGGACACTTTGGCGTGAAGAAGACGGAGGACGTACTTGCTACACATTTCTTTCGGCCAAAGATGAGACGGGATGTTGAGCGTTTTGTTTCTCGCTGCACTACATGTCAAAAAGCTAAGTCACGACTCAATCCTCATGGTTTATATATGCCTTTGCCTGTACCTAGTGTTCCTTGGGAGGATATATCTATGGACTTTGTTTAGGTTTACCTCGAACAAAGAAGGGGAGGGATAACATATTTGTTGTCGTGGATAGGTTCTCAAAAATGGCACACTTTATACCATGTCATAAAAGCGATGATGCTGTTAATGTTGCTGATTTGTTCTTCCGTGAAATTATCCGTTTGCATGGTGTGCCAAATACTATTGTTTCAGATCGTGATACTAAATTTCTTTGCCACTTTTGGAGATGTTTATGGGCTAAGTTGGGGACTAAACTGCTTTTTAGTACTACTTGTCACCCCCAAACTGATGGACAAACTGAAGTAGTCAATAGAACATTGTCTACTATGCTTAGGGCTGTTTTGAAGAATAATAAGAAAATGTGGGATGAATGCTTGCCTCATATTGAGTTTGCTTATAATCGTTCATTGCATTCTACTACTAAGATGTGCCCTTTTGAAATTGTGTATGGTTTCCTACCTCGTGCACCTATTGATTTGTTGCCTCTTCCATCTTCGGAGAAGGTTAATTTTGATGCTAAACAACGTGCTGAATTGATCTTAAAAATGCACGAGTTAACTAAGGAAAACATTGAGCGTATGAGTGCTAAATATAAACTTGCTGGAGATACGGGTAGAAAACATGTTGTGTTTGCACCTGGAGATCTTGTTTGGTTACATTTGCGTAAGGATAGATTTCCTGATTTGCGCAAATCAAAGCTAATGCCATGTGCTGATGGTCCTTTTAAGGTGTTAGAGAAAATAAATGATAATGCATATAAACTTGAGCTGCCTGCAGATTTTGGGGTTAGTCCCACTTTTAACATTGCAGATTTGAAGCCTTATTTGGGTGAGGGAGATGAGCTTCCGTCGAGGACGACTTCATTTCAAGAAGGGGAGGATGATGAGGACATCAATACCATTGTTACACCCACAACCCCTGCTGCTATACATACTGGACCAATTACTAGAGCTCGCGCACGCCAATTAAATTACCAGGTACTTTCGTTTCTTGGTAATGATTCTAATGTTCATGAGAATATGATGCTGCCTAAATTGGATACATTTGTTTTGCTTACAAATGAAGGGCCTAGCTTTGAGAAGGATGAACATTGGAGCAAGAACAAGCATGGAGATGATGGCATGCCCATGGGGGACAAGAACGGAGTTACAAGTGATGATTTCAGGACGTTGAAGCCACCATAATGCGTGCATGAAGCCTTGGACGAAATATACAAGATGCTACTTCATAACTTTCGTCTAGAGGCTATTTTAGGTGCTGCGTCATCTTATTATAGGGCCAGGCCCATGTAATTTCGAAATACTTGAGTATAGGCTATTTTTAGAGTCCGTATGTGTGGGGAAACAAGAGATAGGGTTGGTTTCGGACCCCTTCCCCAAGGGCCACGAAATTCCCCCCTCTTCCTCCATATATACAGCCCTTAGGGCGTCGTTTAGACTTTGGGTTTTGTTTAGATTAAAAGTTCGCCATAGCTGCAACTTCGCGTACCTCGTTTGTGTTCAACGACCAGACAAAGGCGTCACAGAACCCCACCTTGATCAATAAAGCTTTCATCTTATATTCGCAATATCCAGATTGCAATCTCAGTTTCTTGCTTGTTCTTTGTTTGCTCGCAGGAAACAGACCCTCGTGGTCAGCTTGATCGTGCTCCGGCGTGGTCAATAACCTCTCGCAGTTGGTTTAGCGATTGGTAAGGCGCGGCGTCATCGCACGTTCGTAGTCGGATCATCAAAGTCGACTTCCACCAAAGCGATATCCATCATCTCATCGAAAGACGGGACACCTTTGCCTCTATCAGTGGTAAGGATAGTCCACGGAATCCCAAATCGTCGTTGCTCTCGAGAGCTCGTTTCGTCAACTCTTGGGACTGAGAGGTTGACGCGTATACATGAGTACCTACACAAAACAAAGACAAAGGGAAAATTGTGTGTGCGTGGTATATGTACACATCATCCATCATGATGCGCACATGCATGTGTTGGTTAGCACAAAATAGCCAATGCTCAAATAAATGAGCTGCGTGATATAGAAACATGTCATCCATCATGAGAGGTTGTTATTATGTATAGCATAATGGAGACTCAAATTATGTAATGCATCACGGGAAATATGTAGAGCATTGTTATGCGTGGAATGCATATGGTGCAAGCAATTATGAAAATCATGCGAAGTATGGAACGCATCAAAATCTCCTAATATGGATGAGGAAACTATGGGGGTCTCCTCATGAGTATTGGTAGAAACATCACACGGAGAATATTGACAATATCCAAAACAAAGCATATTTGGAATAATGTGATCATGGCATGGCATAGTAGATGAATTGCGCAAATCATGTAAAGGAAGCATAGCAATATCATCACATGAAAAGCAAAAGCCAATGACCATCATCTCATCATCTATGCCATAAGTGCAAATGGGATTTATCTTAATGGGGCATGCATAGTTACTATGTTGAGATTGAAATGATGCAATATGGGAGATCTCACTCATAGCATATGACAACTTCAATGGATTGTCAAACATAATGTGACCAATAGAATTTTCTGATGTGACGGCGGCCCGATCTTTCGATGAGAGTGGGCATAATTATCGATTTGGTAGATTTTGACCTTGACGATCCGGCTATACCGTACCCAACGATACGCCTCGACAATCGCTAAACCAATCTCCGATGGTTATTGACCTTGCCGTAGGCACGATCAACCTGAACAACGAGGTTCGAGTTCCTGCAAGCAACCAAAAAGCGACAAGAACAAAGGTGAATTGCAACTGAAATTGCGGATAATAACCTAAGCACGCGAACTAGATGAAAAGTTGGGGTTCCACTGTGGATCTGACAAGGCGGTAGTCCTACACGTCTCGTAGATGCAAAATTGTAGCGATGGCTAAACAATACAATAAAACCCAATGTCTAAACCTAACAGTAGCTATCTATTAATAGCGTACGGCTGCCTGCGCGTAGATGAATCCTAGTCGGCTACGACTCGAAGGAAATCATAATCATGAGCCGGCCCACATGTAGTTTATTTCCTTGTTTAACTGTTGATGGTGTGGGCTGCACGCGGACGTGGCCTTCTCCGGTCCAGGAAGCCTAATACTGCTTCTCCTCCTTTTGCACTTGAGCACGTACGTGGCTAGGTAGCTTCTTGCATGTCAATAGTGTTGGTGCTTGTGGAATCAACGTGCAACATTTTTCATCTCCCATCTGCATGCGGCTTTTCCTCCTCATCTCTCCAACACCTTCATTCCTGAGTACAAGTAAATCCGAACATGAGTGTAATATAATATTCTCATTAGTTAAATCATGTGTACAAAGGAGCGATAGTACCTGGTCATTTATCTGTCTCGCGCGTGCTCTAGTCATAGGTCCAGATGGAATAGCTGATGTCGCGGTGGGTGCAACTGTGGCAGAGATGTCCTCATCATCCCCTCCTTCTTGAATCAAAGTCGCCCTCGCCGGTACCTCTTCATGCTCTCCCAAATAAGGTTTTAAGTCTGCAACATTAAATGTGGGACTAACCCGAAATTCTGCAGGTAGATCAAGCTTATACGCATTCTCATTAATTTTTTCTATCACCTTAAAAGGTCCATCTGCACGAGGCATTAATTTTGACTTTCGTAAATCAGGGAAACAGTCTTTTCGCAAATGTAACCATACTAAATTACCTGGTTCAAACACAAGACTTTTCCTACCCTGACTACCAGCAAGTTTATACTTGGCATTCATGCGTTCAATATTTTTCTTAGTCATCTCATGCATTTTCAATACTAGCTCAGCACGTTCTTTAGCATCAAGGTTTACCTTCTCCGAAGATGGAATAGGTAATAAATCAATAGGCGCCCGAGGTATAAATCCATAAACAATCTCAAAAGGGCACAACTTTGTGGTAGAATGAACTGAACGATTATAAGCAAACTCTACATGAGGTAGACATTCTTCCCACATTTTTAAGTTCTTCTTCAAAACAGCCCTAAGCATAGTAGACAATGTTCAATTAACCACTTCAGTTTGACCATCTGCTTGAGGATGGCATGTAGTACTAAATAAAAGCTTAGTCCCCAGTTTTGTCCACAACACCCTCCAAAAGTGGCTAAGAAATTTTGTGTCACGATCAGAAACAATTGTTTTTGGCACACCATGTAAATGAACTACTTCTCTAAAGAACAAATCAGCAATGTGAGTAGCATCGTCACTTTTATGACAAGGTATAAAATGTGCCATCTTAGAGAATCTATCGACAACAACAAATATACTATCCCTCCCCCGTCGTGTTCTAGGCGGTCCTAATACAAAGTCCATAGATATATCTTCCCAAGGAGTGCTAGGAACAGGAAGAGGCATATATAAACCATGTGGGTTCAATCGTGACTTAGCTTTTTGGCACGTTGTGCAGCGTGCAACATATCTCTCCACATCCCTTCTCATTTTTGGCCAGAAGAAATGACCAGCAAGGATGTCTTCTGTCTTCTTGACGCCAAAATGTCCCATAAGTCCTCCTCCATGCTCCTCCTCTAACAACAAAATACGAACAGAGCTATCTGGGATGCATAGCTTATTAGCACGAAAAACAAATCCGTCATTAACGACGAACTTGTTCCAAGTTCTACCCTCTCTGCAATTGAGCAATATATCTTTAAAATCGACATCATTGGCGTATTGCTCTTTTATAGTTTCAAGTCCAAATTTTTTGAAGTAAAGTTGTGATAACATGGTATAGCGTCTAGACAATGCATCGGCAATAACATTCTCCTTCCCTTTCTTGTGCTTAATAACATAAGGAAAAGATTCCATAAATTCAACCCATTTTGCATGTCTACGATTCAATTTGCTTTGACTTCTAATATGCTTGAGTGATTCATGATCAGAACGTATGACAAACTCCTTAGGCCATAAATAATGTTGCCATGTCTCCAAAGTCCGAACTAGTGCATAAAGTTCTTTATCATATGTTGAATAATTCAAACTAGGCCCACTGAGGTTTTCACTAAAATATGCTACTGGTTTGCCTTCTTGCAATAAAACACTGCCTAAACCAATGCCGCTAGCATCACATTCTAATCCAAACATCTTATTAAAATCAGGTAATTGCAGCAAAGGGGCGTGTGTAAGCTTATCTTTAAGAATAGTGAAGGCTTCCTCTTGTGTGTCGCTCCACACAAATGGCACATTTTTCTTTGTGAGCTCATTGAGCGACGCTGCGATGGTACTAAAATCCTTCACGAACCGCCGGTAGAAGCCATCAAGTCCGAGAAAATTTCGTACCTGTGTGACCGAGTTAGGGGTCGGCCAACTCTGGATCGCTTCAACCTTGGCTTTATCAACTTCAATTCCCTGCGCTGTCACAACATAGCCAAGAAAAACGACTCGATCTGTGCAAAAAGTGCACTTCTCGATATTACCAAATAAACATGCATCACGCAGAGCAGAAAAAACAGCACGCAAATGGTCTAAATGTTCCTCTAGTGACTTGCTATAAATCAAAATATCATCGAAATATACTACCACAAATCGTCCAATGAAAGCTCGCGAAACTTCATTCATTAGTCTCATGAAAGCACTTGGTGCATTAGTCAATCCAAAAGGCATACCACTCATATAAACCAAATTTAGTTTTGAAAGCAGTTTTCCATTCATCACCTAGTTTCATACGAATTTGATGGTAGCCACTACGCAAGTCAACTTTTGAAAACACAACTGAGCCACTGAGTTCATCAAGCATGTCATCTAATCTAGGAATAGGATGACGATATCGAATTGTAATATTATTGATGGCTCTACAATCAACACACATACGTGAAGTACCGTCTTTTTTACGAACAAGTAAAATTGGTACAGCACATGGACTAAGGGATTCACGAATGTAACCTTTTTCAAGTAGTCCTTGAACTTGTCGCTGAATCTCCTTAGTCTCCTCTGGATTAGTCCGGTACGACGCACGGTTGGGTAGTGAGGCGCCAGGTATCAAGTCAATTTGATGTTCAATTCCTCTCATAGGTGGCAGCCCCGGTGGTACTTCCTTTGGGAAAACATCATGGTACTCCTGCAAAAGATTAGCGACAACAGGAGGCAAAGAAGAAGGCATATCCTCAAATGAAAACAAAACTTCTTTGCAAATAAGAGCATAACATTCATCAGTATGAGCATCTAACTCAAAAATTTCAGCACGTGTAGCTAAGAAAGAAGCACCTTTCAATTTAAATTCTTTAGATGTGCTAGGATCAGATTTGTGCATCTTATTAAATTGTTCTAACTCATCAACAACTTTCTGATTTTCAGATTTAGTACGCTCAAATTTTGTGTTTCGACTAGCCCTAGCAAGATCATCTTTTAAAATTTGCTCAGGAGACATAGGGTGTAGAATGATTTTCTTTCCTTTATGTGTGAGAGTGTACTGATTAGTTCTACCATCATGTAAACATTGTTTATCATATTGCCATGGCCTTCCTAGTAACATAGAACAAGCTTGCATCGGCACAATATCGCAATCAATAGTGTCATGGTATGAACCTAAAGAAAAAGGAACTCTCACCATGCGTGTTACCTTTACCTTTCCACCATCATTAAACCATTGAATGTAGTACGGTTGTGGATGTTGTCGGGAAGGTAGGGAGAGCTTCTCCACCATGTCAATGCTGGCTAAATTGTTACAACTCCCTCCATCAATTATTATGCAAACGGAACGCTCCTTGACGACTCCTTTGATGTGGAAGAGGTTGTGACGTTGATCCTTCTTTGCTTTGACAATCTGAGCACTAAGTACACGATGTGATATAAGACTCATGTACTTATCGGCGTCGTCGGCGGTCACATGTTCTTCCTCTTGCTCCGGTCTTGTGTCATCATCTTCATGTGCAGCAAGCAAGGCATATGTGTCTTCATCAAAATCACTAGCGGAGTGATACTCGCCGTCTTCATGAATGATCAATACACGCTTATTAGGACACTCCTTCATGACATGGCCAAATCCCTTACAAGTGTGGCACTGGATATCCTTTGTTCTTTTGGAGGAAGCGGACGATGATGACGAACTTTTTGTTGGAATTTGTGTAGTACTTTTCAGTGGCGCCGAAGTGTGTGATGCTGAAGTTGATGAAGAAGGCCCCGGTCGAGAGGTTGCAGTTGCTGTTGTAGAGGTGCGAGTGGACGGGGCAGCAGGGGTGCGCGGCGCCCATGTGGAAGTACGACCTGCAGAAAAATTAGGACGCATTCTCGAACGACCCTCCACTTCATGTTCAGCATGTATAGCAAGATGGAATAAACGGGTCATTGAATGATAATCCTTATAAGCAAGTATGTCATAAATTTCTCTATTCAATCCACCCAAGAACCTAGCCATAGAGGCTTCCTCGGTCTCAACTAAGCCACAACGTAACATGCCCATTTGCAATTCTTGATAATAGTCTTCCACGGATTTAGATCCTTGGTTCAAGCGTTGTAGTTTATTTAGCAAGTCACGTTCATAATATTCAGGAACAAAACGGTGACGCATTACTAATTTCAAAGCTTCCCAAGTGGCAGGAATATTATTAGGATGTTTACGACAATGTTCTCTCCCCCAAACAGAAGCAAAATCACTAAACTCACTAGTTGCAGCCCTAACTCTTTTATCATCAGAAAAATCATGGCAACCAAATTTTTGATCAACTAGTAACCCAGTCAAGATAAACATCTGGATCATATTTCCCATCAAAAGGAGGCATGACAAATTTAATTCTACCCAAAGAATCGTCATGGCCACGTACCTGAGGACGCTGGTGTCGTTCCATACCTTGTTGATTATTGCGTAGTCGATGATGATCACGATCAGTGTTATCATTAACTGCATCAGGATCCTCGGAATCACCATCATAGTTGTCATCTTGGATGTCGCCGGATATCGAGTTAGCGTTGCGAGGACGGGGCTGGTCGACGGCATCGGTGTATGAAAGAGGGTGCCTCGGGTCCCCTGGGGGCACCCGACAAGCTCGTTGTAGACCTGTGTTGGTGGCCAGAATACGTGGAGCGACAGTGGAGGCGGCACCCAGACGGGCATCCTGGGCATCGAGACGTTTCATAATAGATGCAAGTGTTAGAGTGAACGTCTCATTGCTATCCTCGATCGACTTGAGACGCTTATCAAGTGTGCCCTCGAACGATGTGAACCGCTCGGTGTATGCATGCACATCCTCCTCAAGGCGTGCCACCGTGGCTTTCATGTTGTCTTCGTCACCTGCCATGGTTAGGATGAAACAAGAACAAAATCACAAGTATATTGCTCCTACAGTAACTACGGTGAGGTGGTGGAAAATGTCTCTCAACTCTCGAGCAATTACCAAGCTCTTACCAGTTCGTACCGTGCTGCAGTGGTTGTTGGCCGTTGGCGATGTCAAAAGTTATCAAAAGATTAATATAGCGATTACCAAGGGACCGAACAAGATACAATAGAGGAAGTGGAGCTTGGTGAAGGTTTCCTCAACTCACAATATGTGGCACAATTAAGCAAAAAGTAATGCAAGCTGAATAATTGCTCAAACTCCTAACTAGTGCTGGCAGTCGACTAGCAAGAGAGAAAACAATCTAAGCCCAGATACGGAATCACGTGAGAGGAAACCGATGAAAAGGCAATAGATGAAAAGTTAGGGTTCCACTGTGGATCTGACAAGGCGGTAGTCCTACACATCTCGTAGATGCAAAATTGTAGCGATGGCTAAACAATACAATAAAACCCAATGTCTAAACCTAACAGTAGCTATCTATTTATTAGCGTACGGCTGCCTGCGCATAGACGAATCCTGGTCGGCTACGACTCGAAGGAAATCATAATCATGAGCCGGCCCACATGTAGTTTATTTCCTTGTTTAACTATTGATGGTGTGGGCTCCACGCGGACGTGGCCTTCTCCGGTCCAGGAAGCCTAATACTGCTTCTCCTCCTTTTGCACTTGAGCACGTACGTGGCTAGGTAGCTTCTTGCATGTCAATAGTGTTGGTGCTTGTGGAATCAACGTGCAACATTTTTCATCTCCCATCTGCATGCGGCTTTTCCTCCTCATCTCTCCAACACCTTCCTTCCCGAGTACAAGTAAATCCGAACATGAGTGTAATATAATATTCTCATTAGTTAAATCATCTGTACAAAGGAGCGATAGTACCTAGTCATTTATCTGTCTCGCGCGTGCTCTAGTCATAGGTCCAGATGGAATAACTGATGTCGCGGTGGGTGCAACTGTGGCAGAGATGTCCTCATCATTTTCACAAGATATCCTATGGAGTATAGCATCACAACTAGGCAACTCAACATGCTCATCATCATAGTCATCATAAATTGGTAAGTCATGACATGAAGAAGTCGCACTAGCATGAAGCATGGGAATAGGTGTATCAACATCACGCAAGCAACCATTCATGAGATAGTCCACTAGTGGGACAAGAGAAACATTGTCACCTATGTTACCTTTGGAGCTTCGCTCATGTGTTGTAGGCGAGGTTGCAACTTGATGGTACCATGTGGGGGGTGCACCATCGTCCATCATGGCCATCGGTTTTCCCATCGGAGGGATGGACTCATCGAGGGTATGCATGTCACCATGTAGGAGACCTAGCACCAAAGAAAACACACTCGGAGTAGATGTTAAGTCGTTAGAAATCATAGTGGCCTCACATGCCGTGTCAACTACCTCACTCACTAAGTGTTGTGGCTCACTCACTCCCTCAAGGATGCTCTCACTCATATGGTTGGTGGAGTCACTCAAATGGCTCTCAACCTCACATAGGATGTGTGGCATGCTCTTAAGTGTGGGACTAGTGGTGGTCACACTCACCCTCTCATAGGAAATACACTCAATGTCACATATGGTGGAGTCGCTCATATCACTCATAGGTTGGTGGCTCTCCTCACATGGCAATTGGGTCATCTCATGATATGTGGGTGTCAGAGAGATGTTGGTGCCAATGTCTCCATG
The DNA here is from genome assembly GCF_018294505.1 of Triticum aestivum. NCBI lineage: Eukaryota > Viridiplantae > Streptophyta > Magnoliopsida > Poales > Poaceae > Triticum > Triticum aestivum. The sequence goes on along the minus strand of NC_057811.1, from coordinate 235,162,057 downwards.
CTCAACTCCTATCGCTGCCTTGGTTGAAGGGATAGTCCCATGCTCAACCTTCTTGTCGCCGTCTTGTTGTAGGAGGTCCATACGATGTGGCACCTCGTAGCTCGTCTCCATGACCGAAGGGAATTTCCCATGCTCGGCCATCTTCCTTGAGGGGCTTCCGAAGATGGAAGTGTCGCCCTCGCTCGTAGGTGGTCGCCTTGTTGTTGAAGATGTCGATATAGGCGAACTCACGGGAAGTAGGCGAAGATGCCGTACATCCAAAGGCGAAGATGCCTTGATAGCACTTGGCAAAGATGCCGAAGTGGTTGGTGTAGTCGTAGCTCCGTCTTGGTGGTGCTCGTCTCGCGGTCTTCTCTTTTGCTCATGAAGTTTGGACTTGGCGTGAAGTAGAGCTTGTTGGGAATTGTACATTTGCGCTTGTGGAGCATCTTCATGATGATGGTGTCGTTGTCGCACTTGAGCTCGTAGTAGATGTCGTTCGTCGTCGTCGTGCACATGATGCTTGGAGGTGACTTGCTCTTCATGACGATGTAGATCACGAACGTGATGGTGGTCGCCACGTAGATGTGGACGTGGACAACTTGTGCTTGTATCGCATGGGCGCTCCAAAGATGATCGACTTTCTCGCCGCCGCCTTGAGGATGTTGAAGGGGAAGAAGACTTGTACTCAGCCACCATGTCTCGTAGTTGATCCTTTAGCTCGCCCAACTTGGTGTTGTTGTAGTCCCTTTTCCTTGCTTCGGAGTGGTGTATGTCGATGGCGAGGTTGTCGAGGCGCTCTCGCAAGGTAGATTGTGTGCCTTGCATTTGTCGTTGTAGATCGAAGATGGACGTTTTGGTGATGTAGTTGTTCATGCCGTCGTTGTTGTCGAAGACCGGAGATGAAATGCTTGCCTATCCATCACAAGACTCGAGCAAATATGAGTGGGAGAAAGAGAAGAACTTATACCAAATGTACCTTGACCGATGTTGAAGATGGATCAATGATCACTCAATGTGTAACAAGGAAATAGCACAATTGGTACCAATTCTTGTCGGTTTCTCACACCTACACAAGTAAGGCTTATGGTGGAGCTCAGTGAGGATATTGGCACAAAAATTTGATGCAAAATGTTAGCACGAGTCAATAATGTTGAAAGAGATTCACAAATTTGCAAGTGAAACAAGTAGACCAATAGCAATATGTGGCACACGGAAACACACACACGGATAGATAAATGGGGTCGTGCAACCAAGGAATGAGCTCAAAATGTGGAATCCACCAAAAACGCTCGTGTTGCACAACTCAAGAGAGACGCTAGCACGATTGCTCAATAGGCGGATACGACACTTGTGCACAACCTATAAGATGCAAAGATATATCAACTTTCTATCCCAAGTATGCTATGTATGTATGGTTCCCGGTGTTTCTCAAGATGATCCAAGATGATCGGATATGACAATCTTATGTGCAATGTGGTACGATGCTATGGCTATTGCTTACAAGCTCTTTGCTCTTTCTCTTTTGCTTAAAAGCTTATTCTTTTTTTTTGATATGGCCACAATGCGAAATGCACAAACCAAGATAGCGATTGTGTATATGCGGGAACAATCTTGTGACACAAGGGATGATATGATGACACCAATATGATATGGTAAGTATGCAATGGAAGGGTGGACCACTAATGTGCACAAGTAACGTTGCCGGCAATACTCAAATGGCTAGTATCGATAGGCAAGTAACGCAGAATGGGCTAGGGGTTATCAATGCAATTGCAAGGGGAATATACAATGGTGTCATCGAGGTTACAGTCCGTGGCGACGATGAGAGGCGGTGTTGTCGATGTCGGCCCGTTCCTAATTAGCTGAAACACCTTAGGAAACCGAAAAAACACAACTCAAAATCCCAAGGACAAAAGTCAAATGGTGGTAGCAGAAAGCGATGGTGTTGCACTAGGTAATGCGGAAGTGGAGGTTATGGTGGTGGACTATGCACGGTGTCGGAGTTGAAAGCACGGTCCCTAAGTAGCCGAAACACCTTAGGAGACACAACTCACAACACAAACAAAATTGGGTTAAGTTGAGGTGGCGGAAGTATATGTGGGCAAGCCTATGCGGAAGTGTTGGTGGTGGTTGATGAAGAAGCAACCGTCCCTAAGTAGCCGAAACACCTTAGGATACTGAAATCACTACTCAAGCAACCACATATACAATGGGGATCAAAATGGGTTAGGTTGCGGAAGTTGGTGGTGGTAATGCGGATGATATGGTGGAGGGCCTAGGCAAACTTGCCAAATTTCAGAAAATATGATGGAGTCAAATGATGTTGGTGGTATTTTATGGGAAGGGGGATGTCAATAGCTTCAAAACGAGCTAAAGAACGTCAAAAACGGAGTTCGGATGAATTAGATATGGCCAAAACAAAATTTCAGCCGAGTCAGTGTCAGGGTTAGCTGGACATCCGGGAGGAGGTCCGGATGATCCGGGCTTGGTCCGGATGATCCGGGTGTTTGGCCGGATGATCCGGGTTCGTCAAGGCCGGTTCTGTTGTCTAGGTGTCCGGACGTCCGGGAGAGGATCCAGGTGATCCGGGAGGAGTCCGGATGATCCGGTGATAGGGGCGAGGGTGTCCCGATCTTTCGATGAGATGATAACTATCGATTTGGTGGAGTCGACTTTGACGATCCGACTACAAACGTGCACGACGTTGCGCCTTAGCAATCGCTAAACCAATCTCCTGAGGTTACTGACGATACCGGAAGCACGATCAGCCTGACCACGAAGGTCTATTCCTGCAAGCAATCGAAGAACAAGCAAGAATATGATAATGCAATCTGAATATTGTGAATATAGATGAAGTATTGATAAAGGTGGGGATGCGTAAGCGGTCTTGGTCTGGTCGTTGGACACAAACGAAGTACACGAAGTTGCAATGGCTAACTTTTAACTAAACAAATCCCAAGGAAAAAGCTACTAGATGGATCTACTTATATAGGAGCAAGGGGTGGCGGCCAAGGAGGTGGGAGGACGTCCCAAGGCAGCCTAAAACCAACCCTAGGTCGTACAAGGCTCATGGGCCCAAGTGAAGGTGATGCAACACCTTTGGACTTGTAGTTTGACTCGGATTCTGGTGCAATGTTAGATTGTTTCGACCATAACTCAATGCTCCGGACGAATTTAAAGGTGAATCCAATTGGGTTGGAAAGAGCACGAAATCTAGTTTCCAACAAAAAAAGAATCACCCAATTCGGAGTCCGTATGAAAAAGTTGTTGGCGTTTTGAGTCAGGTATGTCTGTGCAGTCCGAATCTGAATCCAAAACGTGAGAGACTTGGACTCTATCTTCTCTTGGCCCAAAAGTGACGTGAGAGGACTTTTTGAACAGAACCTAAACTTCTCCTTTTGCCTTATCTTCATATGTGGATTGTACAAATGTCCCATACACCTGCAATTAGACAAAACACAAAAGTGTGTGAAGTATTTTTGTTCTGGATAACATAAATAGATTATTGAATAGTTTGCACTAGAAATCACCTGACAAATATGCATGTATGCAATATTTTTGGTCGTATCCAAGGTAGTCATGTCCTCATCATCCTCCCCTTCTTGAAAACAAAGCCGTCCTCGGCGTTGCTTAATCTGAAATGTGGCTAACAAAAGAGACAAGGTGTACATGTTGTATATGTATATGTCATCCATTTTTACCTCCCGTGGATTTTGCACATATGACACATGTATACATGAATAACTTTCATAGTTAATAAAATATAAAGCCAAAATATTATCACAAGAAGTAGAAGGCATGAAAGTATTGCAACTCAGTTTGCACATATAAGTGAAGCTCTTATTCATATGAAAAGATGGACAATATTCATCATTAAACCATCCCAACATTGATGAACCATCACCAAGATTAGAGGTCATATCAAAATGATTAAACATTGGCACAATTATTTTCAAACATATTTGATCCAAATCTGATTTATTCCCAGATTCACTTGATTCTTTTGCATCGATAGCTAATTCAATGGGCTCACTCAAAATTGTTTGATCACATGGCAAAGTCAAATCATCAACATAGTCCTCTAAGGTAGCTGGTGTGATCAAAGTAGTGGGTAGCTCACCGCATGGTGCACTTAAATTGACAAGACATTCATCATACTCATGTGGAAGTGGAAGATTAGTACCTTTGTCATTACCTCTTATGATCAACTCAGATGAGGTAGGCACTCTCGGTGATGATGTGTCACATGGTGGAGGTGATGTAGTCCTCACAACAACGGATGTGGTTGTCATAGTATGCTTAGTAGTTGAAGGGACAACCGTATCAACTCTTGGAATGTGCATCTCGCGCTTGTTCTCCTTGTGCGCAACACGTCGTTTTATTTCCTGTTCAGCTTTGCAAGCAAGATGAAACAAATGGTCCATAGGATAACACTCTTCATGTATTAGTATCTCCTGAATGTCACGATTTAATCCTCCCCAAAATCTATCCATAAAATCTTCTTCACTTTCTTCTAAAGACAAACTAGATAAGATGCAGATTGGATCAAGCGAAGATGTGAACGACCTCAACTATGATTGTGACAATGAACTATGGGTAGCACATGGTGGAATTTGATGGATGGTGTGGTGGACAGCAGAAGGGATAACGATGCAGCGGCGACGTGACTAATGTGAACAGAACTCGAAACTCTAAACGAACTAGACCCTAAGACCAGCAACTCGACACGACGATGCAACCGATAATTCAATAATGCAAACAATGAATAGAAAATTGCAAAGGCTCAGACTGGCTTGGACAAAAGGATGAATAGATCTAACTTTTTTGTGGCTTTTTCTTGGACAATAGGTAAGAAAATAAATCTAATCTAGGGGAAACTGGAAATTCTCACCGAGCAACTTGAAAACTGATACCACTTGATAGAGGCAAAGGTGTCCCGATCTTTCGATGAGATGATAACTATCGATTTGGTGGAGACGACTTTGACGATCCGACTACAAACGTGCACGACGTTGCGCCTTATCAATCGCTAAACCAATCTCCTGAGGTTACTGACGATGCCGGAAGCACGATCAGCCTGACCACGAAGGTCTATTCCTGCAAGCAATCGAAGAACGAGCAAGAATATGATAATGCAATCTGAATATTGCGAATATATATGAAGCATTGATAGTGGTGGGAATCCGTAAGCGGTCTTGGTCTGGTCGTTGGACACAAACGAAGTACACGAAGTTGCAATGGCTAACTTTTAACTAAACAAATTCCAAGGAAAAAGCTACTAGATGGATCTACTTATATAGGAGCAAGGGGTGGCGGCCAAGGAGGTGGGAGGACGTCCCAAGGCAGCCTAAAACCAACCCTAGGTCGTACAAGGCTCATGGGCCCAAGTGGAGGTGATGCAACACCTTTGGACTTGTAGTTTGACTCGGATTCTGGTGCAACGTCAGATTGTTTCGACCATAACTCAATGCTCCGGACGAATTTAAAGGTGAATCCAATTGGGTTGGAAAGAGCACGAAATCTAGTTTCCAACAAAAAAAGAATCACCCAATTCAGAGTCCGTATGAAAAAGTTGTTGGCGTTTTGAGTGAGGTATGTCTGTGCAGTCCGAATCTGAATCCAGAACGTGAGAGACTTGGACTCTATCTTCTCTTGGCCCAAAAGTGACGTGAGAGGACTTTTTGAACAGAACCTAAACTTCTCCTTTTGCCTTATCTTCATATGTGGATTGTACAAATGTCCCATACACCTGCAATTAGACAAAACACAAAAGTGTGTGAAGTATTTTTGTTCTGGATAACATAAATAGGTTATTGAATAGTTTGCACTAGAAATCACCTGACAAATATGCATGTATGCAATATTTTTGGTCGTATCCAAGGTAGTCATGTCCTCATCATCCTCCCCTTCTTGAAAACAAAGCCGTCCTCGGCGTTGCTTAATCTGAAATGTGGCTAACAAAAGAGACAAGGTGTACATGTTGTATATGTATATGTCATCCATTTTTACTTCCCGTGGATTTTGCACATATGACACATGTATACATGAGTAACTTTCATAGTTAATAAAATATAAAGCCAAAATATTATCACAAGAAGTAGAAGGCATGAAAGTATTGCAACTCAGTTTGCACATATAAGTGAAGCTCTTATTCATATGAAAAGATTGACAATATTCATCATTAAACCATCCCAACATTGATGAACCATCACCAAGATTAGAGGTCATATCAAAATGATTAAACATTGGCACAATTATTTTCAAACATATTTGATCCAAATCTGATTTATTCTCTGATTCACTTGATTCTTTTGCATCGATAGTTAATTCAATGGGCTCACTCAAAATTGTTTGATCACATGGCAAAGTCAAATCATCAACATAGTCCTCTAAGGTAGTTGGTGTGATCAAAGTAGTGGGTAGCTCACCGCATGGTGCACTTAAATTGACAAGACATTCATCATACTCATGTGGAAGTGGATGATTAGTACCTTTGTCATTACCTCTTATGATCAACTCAGATGAGGTAGGCACTCTCGGTGATGATGTGTCACATGGTGGAGGTGATGTAGTCCTCACAACAACGGATGTGGTTGTCATAGTATGCTTAGTAGTTGAAGGGACAACCGTATCAACTCTTGGAATGTGCATCTCGCGCTTGTTCTCCTTGTGCGCAACACGTCGTTTTATTTCCTGTTCCGCTTTGCAAGCAAGATGAAACAAATGGTCCATAGGATAACACTCTTCATGTATTAGTATCTCCTGAATGTCATGATTTAATCCTCCCCAAAATCTATCCATAAAATCTTCTTCACTTTCTTCTAAAGAGGAATGCAGCAAGGTAGTTTGTAAAGTATCATAATATTTCGTTACGGTGTCACTACCTTGTTTTAAATGTTGCAACTTTGTAATCATGTCACGAGTATAATAAGCGGGAACGAATGTATGTCGCATGGCAAGTTTCAAATCATCCCAAGTAGTAGGTATATCATTAGGGTGTAACCGACAATATTCACTCCACCAAACTACAGCATAACCAGTGAAAGAACCAACCGCAACCTTAACTTTTTTACGTACATCAAAACTATTGGAAGCAAATATATTATTTAGGTCAAACTCCCATTCAATATATAAAGCAGGTCTAAAACGGCCATTAAATGGTGGTATAGAAACATTAACCTGATCATGTGCATTTGGATGTTTGTGCACCTCTCGTGACGGTTGTGGTATTTGCATAGGTGATGGCACATCTCCCACGATCGACAAACCCCATGAATTGACTCTAGATCCTGTCATGATTAGTAGAAACAAGAAACAAAATTCAAGAATAATGTTCCTATGAACTACTAAGATGTGGTGGTAAAGCGCTCACAGTAAAGCAAATATCAATATCTTACTAGTTCTTACCAAGCAGCAGGTGGTGACAGGCAACCAGCGGTGTCAAATAACTCCAAAGATTGAGTAAAGCGATTGCCAGGGGAACGTACGTATACACGGTGTAGAAATATGTGGAGCTGGGTTGGCTATATATGGTAGCAAAATATTAGCAATAATCAATTCAGAGATGCAATGTTGAATAAACGCTCAACGACGGTACTGTGCTGGTCCTAGGCTAGACCGGACTAGAGACGCGAGCCTAGAACACTAATGAGGTCACGGCGTAGCACAACTAGCATCAATGAAGGATACTAAGTAGCTCTGGACAGCAAGATATAAGTGAAGATCACAACGGCAGTAAAGATAATGATGAAAAACAACTGCCAAGCAGGATATACAACAACTCTCTCCAACTTTCCTCTTGAAAAGTTTGTGCCAATTTTCTGATTTTTTTTTCAAATAATGCTACTAACTCAAGCTTTCCAATGCAAAAAGAATCACTCAATTCCGAGTTGATATGAGGAGTCAAAGAATTCTGAAACTGGCTTGAAAAACTGGAATAAGCTGTGTCCGCGAACTTCGGAGGGCAAAAAGACCTATTTAGAAGACGATTTTGAGGTGTCAAATATTGAACTAGTCTCTGCAACTATTTAGATGCGGCTCGTCGCTAGCTCTCATTTGAGTACTCGCGGAGTCAAAACGGACTTCGTATGAGGAAGTTATGCCTGTTTTACTAAACAGTGCACAAAACAGATTGCAATCCGAATTCAACTACGAGATCGAGTCTAGATAGATCCGAATTTTGTTTTTTTTTCTTCTCTCTTTTTTTTCCTCACACTTTTTTTTCTGACTTCTTTTTCTTTCTTTTTCTCTCTTTTTTTTTCTCTGTCTTTTTTTCTCTCCCTCTTTCCAAGACAAACTAGATAAGATGCAGATTGGATCAAGCGAAGATGTGAACGACCTCAACTATGATTGTGACAATGAACTATGGGTAGCACGTGGTGGAATTTGATGGATGGTGTGGTGGACAGCAGAAGGGATAACGATGCAGCGGCGACGTGACTAATGTGAACAGAACTCGAAACTCTAAACGAACTAGACCCTAAGACCAGCAACTCGACACGACGATGCATAGATGAATAGATCTAACTTTTTTGTGGCTTTTTCTTGGACAATAGGTAAGAAAATAAATCTAATCTAGGGGAAACTGGAAATTCTCACCGAGCAACCTGAAAACTGATACCACTTGATAGGGACGAGGGTGTCCCGATCTTTCGATGAGATGATAACTATCGATTTGGTGGAGTCGACTTTGACGATCCGACTACAAACATGCACGACGTTGCGCCTTAGCAATCGCTAAACCAATCTCCTGAGGTTACCGACGATACCGGAAGCACGATCAGCCTGACCACGAAGGTCTATTCCTGCAAGCAATCGAAGAACAAGCAAGAATATGATAATGCAATCTGAATATTGTGAATATAGATGAAGTATTGATAAAGGTGGGGATGCGTAAGCGGTCTTGGTCTGGTCGTTGGACACAAACGAAGTACACGAAGTTGCAATGGCTAACTTTTAACTAAACAAATCCCAAGGAAAAAGCTACTAGATGGATCTACTTATATAGGAGCAAGGGGTGGCGGCCAAGGAGGTGGGAGGACGTCCCAAGGCAGCCTAAAACCAACCCTAGGTCGTACAAGGCTCATGGGCCCAAGTTAAGGTGATGCAACACCTTTGGACTTGTAGTTTGACTCGGATTCTGGTGCAACGTCAGATTGTTTCGACCATAACTCAATGCTCCGGACGAATTTAAAGGTGAATCCAATTGGGTTGGAAAGAGCACGAAATCTAGTTTCCAACAAAAAAAGAATCACCCAATTCGGAGTCCGTATGAAAAAGTTGTTGGCGTTTTGAGTCAGGTATGTCTGTGCAGTCCGAATCTGAATCCAAAACGTGAGAGACTTGGACTCTATCTTCTCTTGGCCCAAAAGTGACGTGAGAGGACTTTTTGAACAGAACCTAAACTTCTCCTTTTGCCTTATCTTCATATGTGGATTGTACAAATGTCCCATACACCTGCAATTAGACAAAACACAAAAGTGTGTGAAGTATTTTTGTTCTGGATAACATAAATAGATTATTGAATAGTTTGCACTAGAAATCACCCGACAAATATGCATGTATGCAATATTTTTGGTCGTATCCAAGGTAGTCATGTCCTCATCATCCGGGCAAGTCAAACTGCTCGGGATTTGCTCTCGGGGATGAATTTTTGGGCGGAAATGGGGTGATTTTCGGGGCAAAATTGAGGAGATTTTGTGGATGAAAGGTGGGGAAACTCGGGGAGATGCTAGATCCACTCGAAACCAAGCAAATCCATGGATCAAAATCAACAAAACATCATCAAAACTCACAAATCACAAAAAAAATTGGGGCTATTTTTGGTGGGGATTTTCAAATTTAGGACGAAATCAAGCAAAACAAGGCTAGAAAAAGAGGGGTGGGGGCTCCAAATTCGTGATCAACCTTGCTCTGATCCAAGATGATCATGAGCAAGCTGGCTCTGATCCAAGATGATGCAGGGTGGAACCCTATACGACCGATCTTTCACGAAAAGAGCAGATCCCAACTAACGGCACGAAGAACACGAGGGGAAAACGAGGGAAAACACAAGAGGAAACACGAGAGAATCACTCAACCAACAAGAATAGATCACACATGCGCCAGATCGATGAACACAAAGGTGAGATACAAAATCCAAGTCCAACAAAGGACGATACAAAGGTAACCGGTTCTTCTCCTAGAGGAGGTCTTGATGGGGCCACCCAAGAGGGGGTCTTGAATCCGCTTGGAAGGATCTTCTCCGATGGAGGCACGTCTCCAAGGAGAAGGTAACCAAGTGGATGAGCAAAGCTCTCACACAAACATGAGCTAATTCTTTGCTAACCCTCAAATGGAGGAGGAGGGATCTATATATAGTGCTAAGCCATGAAGGGGTAAGTGAGGGGCGAACGGGTACACGGGCCTCGGCCCAAGTCATGTTCGCAGGGATGGTCCGGATGATCCGGGCGTCGGGGTCCGGATGATCCGGGTGGCCGTCCGGATGATCCGGCTTCGTCGAGCAGGCTTCGGGTGTCTTCGGGCACATTACCCGGATTGTTCGGGTGGGCGTCCGGATCCTCCGGGCTTGGTCCGGATCGTCCGGCTGGGGATCCGGATGATCCGGGCAAGTCCTGTCTTGCTCCGTTCTTCTTCTTCCTTCTCCTCTTCCATGCTTGGCCTTGGTCCTTGGATCCTCCATGGACATCACGGTTGTACCTGAGTGTATGCAAGGTCCATGCATGAGGTAGTAGCCATGTCTCATATGTGGAAAGTGATGGTTCGAAGAGGAGTGAGTTCACCTTGTGTCCAATGGCGTATGGTCGAGGTCTCATCGTAAGTCCTCTTGGGGCTTGGGGAGTAGTCGAAGTGTACATGGGGATGATCGTGGGATGCTCCGCATAATCCACCCTACATCAGATGGTCTCCAAACCAAATATTTTAAAGTCAAGTTGTGAAAGCATAGTATAACGACGAGACAATGCATGAGCAATAACATTTTCTTTACCCTTATTGTGTTTAATGACATAAGGGAAAGTCTCAATTAATTCAACCCATTTAGCATGTCTACGGTTCAGCTTTGCTTGACTTTTAATGTGTTTCAAAGATTCATGATCAGAATGTATAACAAATTCTTTGGGCCATAAATAATGTTGCCATGTTTCTAAGGTCCGAACAAGAGCATATAATTCTTTATCATAAGTAGAATAGTTCAGACTAGGCCCACTCAATTTTTCAGAAAAGTATGCAACAGGTTTGCCATCTTGTAATAACACACCTCCTAATCCAATTCCACTAGCATCACATTCAAGCTCAAAAGTCTTATTAAAATCAGGAAGTTGGAGTAAAGGGGCATGTGTCAACTTATCTTTCAATACCGTGAAGGCTTCTTCCTGTGCGGTACCCCAATCAAAAGGCACATCCTTCTTTGTAAGCTCATTGAGAGGTGCAGCAATGGTGCTAAAATCTCTCACAAAACGCCTATAGAAACCAGCGAGTCCAAGAAAACTCCTCACTTGTGCGACCGTTTTGGGTTGCGGCCAACTCTCAATAGCTTCAATCTTGGCTTTATCAACTTCAATTCCCTGTGGAGTAACAACATAGCCAAGAAAAGATACTCGGTCGGTGCAAAAGGTGCACTTCCCAAGGTTACCAAACAAACGTGCATCACGTAGAGCAATAAAAAAGCACCTAAACATTCCAAATGTTCTTCCAAAGATTTGCTATAAATCAGTATATCATCAAAATAGACAACCACAAATCGTCCAATGAAAGCATGTAAAACTTCGTTCATTAGTCTCATGAAAGTACTAGGTGTATTAGTTAACCCAAAAGGCATGACTAACTACTCATATAAACCAAACTTAGTTTTAAATGTTGTTTTCCATTCATCTCCCAATTTCATACGAATTTGATGGTATCCACTACGCAAATCAACTTTGGAGTATATTGTAGAGCCACTCAATTCATCAAGCATATCATCTAGCCTAGGAATAGGATGACGATAACGAATAGTAATATTATTAATGCCTCTACAATCAACACACATACGCGACGTACCATCCTTTTTAGGCACTAGTATAATAGGAACAACACAAGGACTAAGAGATTCGCGTATATAACCTTTGTCGAGCAGCTCCTGTACTTGACGCATAATCTCCTTCGCCTCCTCTGGATTGGTACGGTATGGTGCACGGTTGGGTAGCGATGCACCGGGAATTTAGTCAATTTGATGCTCAATCCCTCGAATAGGTGGTAATCCCGGTGGCACGTCTTGTGGGAAGACGTCAGCGAACTCCTGCAAAATGTTAGTGACTGCAGGGGGCAAAGAGGAAGGCACGTCCTCGAATGAAAATAATGCCTCTTTGCACACAAAAGCATAGCAAACAGATTTGCTAAAATCTAGCTCATCAATATCAGATTTGGTGGCAAGTAAACATGCACTTTTCAATTTAATTCAGAAACAACACTAGATGGTTTATTATTAGGCTTCATTTGTTGCTCAAATTCTTTTGCCACAATCTTATTTTCACTCTTATTTTTCTCCTGCTTTGCTTTCTTAGCTCTATTAATATCATCTTTCAAAACGGAATCAGGAGTCGTAGGAAGCAAAGTAATATTTTTATCCTTATGAACAAGAGTATACTGATTGTTTCTACCATGGTGTACAGAATTTTTATCAAATTGCCATGGTCTACCAAGTAATAAGGAACATGCTTACATAGGTACCACATCACATTCAACATAATCAACATATGTAGAGATACTAAAATGCACACGAACAGTACGTGTTACCTTAACCTTGCGCTGTTGTTGAACCATTGGATGTAGTAAGGATGTGGATGTGGTCTTGTGGTGAGAGATAGCTTCTCCACCATCTCCATGCTAGCCAAGTTTTGCAGCTCCCTCCATCTATGATGACGCGAACAGGACGTTCCTTCACAACTCCCTTTGTATGGAACAAATTATGCCTCTGATTTTGCTCAGCTTGTGTGACCTGCACACTCAAAACACGTTGAGTAACTAAACATTCATACCTGTCAGCATCTTCAGCAGCCATGTATTGCGTCTCATGATCAGAATCATCTCCATCGTGTTCTTCATGTGTAATAAGAGCCAAAGTCTCCTCATCATAGTCACTAGCGGACTCATACCCACCATCCTCCGTAGCAATCATCACACGCTGAGATTTGCATTCTCTCGCATAATGACCTCTTCCCTTACAACAACGACAAATAATATCACTTGTGTGCCCTGTTGATGTCATGGAAGAAGAAGAACTCTGTGCAGGCCCGGCAGGTGTGCTCTTGGCAGATAGTGGTGGTTGTGCCTGCTTTCTTGTATCACGGTTGGAGGTGGCACCTGATGGAGGGGATGGTGCAGTGGAAGTACAGGATGCACGTGGTGTCCATGACGAAGATCGACATGCAGAAAAGTTAGTCCGCGCCAATGCATGTCGATCCTACACTTCACGTTCAGCTTTACAAGCAAGATGGAATAAATGAGTGATATTATTATAATCCTTATACTCTAGAATGGTATGAATATCTCTATTTAATCCACCCATAAAACGTGCAAGCACAGCTTCATTATCCTCAACAATACCACATCTAATCATGCCAGTTTGTAATTCCTGATAATATTCCTCTACAGAATTTTTTCCTTGTCTTAAACGCTGCAATTTTCGAAGTAATTCACGTTGATAATATGGTGGAACCCAACGAGTACGCATAGCAGCTTTTAAAGCAGCCCAAGTAGTTGGAATATTATTCGGATATAATCTACGATGTTCAGACCACCACACACAAGCAAAACTAGTGAAAGCACAAAGTGCAGCAGCAACACGTCTCTCCTCGGGATATTCTAAACATGTAAAACGTTGTTCGGTTTCTAACTCCCAAGTAAGATATATATCTGGAACATATCTACCCTCAAATGGTGGAATATTCAATTTCAGTTTACGAAGAAGGTCATGATCTCGTACCTGAGGGAGAGCCCTACCATTGCCATTATTTGCATGTGGACCCCCTCGTGGTTGTGGTGCTGGTGGTTGCACGTAGTTCTGATTTTGATCAACCTCATCCTCGTAATCTCCCGCATAATCATCCTCCGCATCAGCTGCAGGAGCCACAGAAGTATCAACAGCAGCACCAACAGTTTGGCCAGGCTGAAGAAGGACACGGCTCGCTCGGTGGAGGGCTGTTTCGCGACGTGGAGGTAGTTGTTGTTGTTGTTGTTGTTGTTGTTGTTGTTGTTGTTGTTGTTGTTGTTGTTGTTGTTGTTGTTGCAGAGGTGCGGCAGGTGCAGCCGGTGGTGCAAGACGCGCAAGCAGTTCATTAAATCTGTTATCGAGCTTTGTTTCGAACGTCTTCTCAAGGCCAGTGATCTTCTCCATGGCCTCTTCAAAATTGTTCAGCACATCTTGCACCTGTTCAGTCATCAGTTGCTGAAACTTATCATGAAGCTCCTTGTTCGTTAAATTCTCCCAGTCAATCTCGTCGACTTGTGGTCCTGGCATGGTTAGCAGCAATAGAAACACACAAGAATATGATCCTACAGACTACTAACAAGCGGTGGTGGTGGTGGGTGTCACAAATCCGTCAAGCAAATCTCAAATTCTTACCAGTTCTTACCAAGCAGCAGGTGGTGAACGGCAACCGTTGTAGTCAAAACTCTCAAAGCTTGGATAGAGCGATTACCAGGGAGAGTCAAACGCACGACGTAGATGTATGTGGAGCTGGGAAGGCTTATAATATGGTAGCAAAAAGGGTCAGCAATAATCAATTCAGATATGCAAAGTTGAATAAACGCTCAACGACGGTACTGTGCTGGTCCTAGGCTAGACCGTGCTAGAGACGCGAGCCTAGAACACTAACAAAATCACGGCGCTGCACGTAAACAAGGGAGGAGCACACTCTGAATTTTTTTCTCTTTTTTTCAATTTTTTTGCACTTTTTTTCCTCTTTTTTTTGCTCCGCAACAATTTTTTTCCGAAAAAGTCTACAAATGGTCTAAAAACTGCCTAGCCAGAATTTTCCAGACTTAGTTTTTTTTGAAACTGGAACTATTTTTCTACTGCGGGTAATACAGAAGTTTGGGAGTCCTTCTCTGTCACAACATGTCATGATTTGTGTTCGTGCTTGCGATATGTCATGTACATTGCCTATGCCTATTCTTTGCTCACATGACATGATTGCCATGATTTCCTCTAGTGTGTTGCATCTTCGCTCCACTAGTTTGCACGACTTGATTATTATTGCTTGCCTTGTTGCATCACCAATGATTTATACTTGCTTACTTCATGCGGTTGATGACAACTATCTACATGCTTTGCACATGACTACCTCTTTGCACCATATACCTAGTGCCATGAATATTGCCATTGTTGCATCATATTATTCGTGCACTTGTGCTTCTAATGGTTATGTGCAAGAGAAGAGAACCATCATGATGGATGATGTGTTTATCTACCATGCGCATACGTTCTTTGTTTTGTTGTGTGCATGTGTAGGATACTTGGACTTTGTGTCGACTTCCGCTTCACGTGAGTTGACCATTCGAGCTCTTGAGAGCGAGCCTCATACATTCGACCACGACTCGTTACTACGCCACCTTTCCTACCACTTCGGCATTGTGAAGAATGCACAAGGACACGCCATCAAGGTGATATCTTTCTTGAGCATGGATATTGCGGATCATACTACTTGTGTTGCTTGCACCATGAGACTTATGGTTCATCTTGGACCACTTGTGACGAGGACATGACTACCTTGGATACGACCAAAAATATTGCATACATGCATATTTATCAGGTGATTTCTAGTGCAAACTATTCAATAATCTATTTATGTTATCCAGAACAAAAATACTTCACACACTTTTGTGTTTTGTCTAATTGCAGGGGTATGAGACATTTGTACAATCCACATATGAAGATAGGGGAAAAGGAGAAGTTTAGGTTCTGTTCAAAAAGTCCTCTCACGTCACTTTTGGGCCAAGAGAAGATAGAGTCCAAGTCTCTCACATTCTGGATTCACATTCGGACTGCACAGACATACCTGACTCAAAACGTCAACAACTTTTTCATACGGACTCCGAATTGGGTGATTCTTTTTTTGTTGGAAAGTAGATTTCGTCCTCTTTCCAACCCAATTGGCTTCACCTTTAAATTCGTCCGGAGCGTTGAGATATGGACGAAACAATCTGACGCTGCAGCAGAATCCGAGTCAAACAACAAGTCCAAAGGTGTTGCATAACCTCCACTTGGGCCCATGAGCCTTGTATGACCTAGGGTTGGTTTTAGGCTGCCTTGGGACATCCTCCCACCTCCTTGGCCGCCACCCCTTGCTCCTATATAAGTAGATCCATCTAGTAGCTTTTTCCTTGGGTTTTGTTTAGATTAAAAGTTCGCCATAGCTGCAACTTCGCGTACTTCGTTTGTGTTCAACGACCAGACAAAGGCGTCACAGAACCCCACCTTGATCAATAAAGCTTTCATCTTATATTCGCAATATCCAGATTGCAATCTCAGTTTCTTGCTTGTTCTTCGTTTGCTCGCAGGAAACAGACCCTCGTGGTCAGGTTGATCGTGCTCCGGCGTGGTCAATAACCTCTCGGAGTTGGTTTAGCGATTGCTAAGGCGCGACGTCATCGCACGTTCGTAGTCAGATCGTCAAAGTCGACTTCCATCAAAGCGATAACCATCATCTCATCGAAAGACGGGACACCTTTGCCTCTATCAAGTGGTATAAGTTTTCAGGTTGCTCGGTGAGAATTTCCAGTTTCCCCTAGATTAGATTTATTTTCTTACCTATTGTCCAAGAAAAAGCCACAAAAAAGTTAGATCTATTCATCCTTTTGTCCAAGCCAGTCTGAGCCTTTGCAATTTTCTTTTCATTGTTTGCATTATTGAATTATCGGTTGCATCGTCGTGTCGAGTTGCTGGTCTTAGGTTCTAGTTCGTTTAGAGTTTCGAGTTCTGTTCACATTAGTCACGTCGCCGCTGCATCGTTATCCCTTCCGCTGTCCACCACACCATCCATCAATTTCCACCACGTGCTACCCATAGTTCATTGTCACAATCATAGTTGAGGTCGTTCACATCTTCGCTTGATCCAATCTGCATCTTATCTAGTTTGTCTTAGAAAGAGGGAGAGAAAAAAAGACTGAGAAAAAAAAAGAGAGAAAAAAAGAAAAAGAAGTCAGAGAAAAAAAAGAGAGAAAGAAAATGAAAAAAAAGTGTGAGGAAAAAAAGAGAGAAGAAAAAAAAACAAAATTCGGATCTATCTAGACTCAATCTCGTAGTTGAATTCGGATTGGAATCTGTTTTGTGCACTGTTCAGTAAAACAGGCATAACTTCCTCATACGAAGTCCGTTTTGACTCCGCGGGTACTCAAATGAAAGCTAGCGACGAGCCGCATCTAAATAGTTGCAGAGACTTGTTCAATATTTGACACCTCAAAATCGTCTTCTAAATAGGTCTTTTTGCACTCCGAAGTTCGGAGACGCAGTTTATTCCAGTTTTTCAAGCCAGTTTCAGAATTCTTTGACTCCTCATATCAACTCGGAATTGAGTGATTCTTTTTGCATTGGAAAGCTTGAGTTAGTAGCATTCTTCGAAAAAAATTATCAGAAAATTGGCTCAAACTTTTCAAGAGGAAAGTTGGAGAGAGAGTTGTTGTATATCCTGCTTGGCAGTTGTTTTTCATCATTATCTTCACTGCCGTTGTGATCTTCACTTATATCTTGCTGTCCAGAGCTACTTAGTATCCTTCATTGATGCTAGTTGTGCTACGCTGTGACCTCATTAGTGTTCTAGGCTCGCGTCTCTAGTCCAGTCTAGCCTAGGACCAACATAGTACCGTCGTTGAGCCTTTATTCAACATTGCATCTTTGAATTGATTATTGCTAATCTTTTGCTACCATATATAGCCAACCCAGCTCCACATATTTCTACACCGTGTATACATACGTTCCCCTGGCAATCGCTTTACACAATCTTCGGAGTTATTTGACACCGCTGGTTGCCTGTCACCACCTGCCGCATGGTAAGAACTTGTAAGATATTGATATTTGCTTTACTGTGAGCACTTTACAACCACATCCTAGTAGTTCATAGGAACATTATTCTCGAATTTTGTTTCTTGTTTCTACTAATCATGACAGGTTCCGGAGATAGAAGTTCTTGGACGACGGACACATCATCACCATCACGAGAGTTGGGACAACACACACAAGCACATGGTCAGGTTATCTCTTTACCGTCATTTGAGGGTAGATTTAATCCTGCTGTTTATCAAGCTTGGGAGCTTGAAGGAGAACAAGTTTTTAGTCACCATGACTTTTCTGAACTTGAGCGAGTACGAGCTGCCACTAGAGCATTTACTGGTTTTGCTTCTGTTTGGTGGAGTGTGCATTGTAAGAAAAACATTGATAACCAACCCACAACTTGGAAAGATTTGAAAGATGTAATGAGACCACAAATTTTCCCTCCTTACTATCGCCGTGAATTGCTTCACAAATTTGAACAATTTAAACAAGGCAACAACACTGTTCATGCTTACTACCAAGAGTTCAAATCTTATATGCATCATTGTGACATAGAAGAATCTGAGGATGATACAATGAATAGATTTTTTGGTGGTTTGAACCATGATATTCAGGCACGATTTCAGTATATTCCTCGTTGCATTACTGGTATGTATGTTCGTGCTTGTACCTTTGAGAGACAGTTACAGGAGGACGCATTGGGTGACTACAACAACAACTATTCCAGTTCATGCTCACCACCACCAGTTGGTTCCTCGACCGTTGCACCTACTAGAGCAGCCACACCTCAGATTGTGAGCGCGACATCATCTCAAGAGTATGATACATTGCCATCATCCGTACCTACATCAGCTACATCTTTGCGACAAGGTAACTGTAAAGGTATTGATGATATAACTTCACATGAGAATGATGCATGCCTAGTTAACTTGAATACATCATGTGTTGAGTTACCTGTTGATTTGAGCACATCACCTATTTTAGAGAATCGTGTTACTGTCATGAATGCGTCATATGATCAAACAGTTGAAGTACCAACAATTTTGAGTGCACCCATTGAATTAACTGTTGATGCAAAAGAACCAATGTTTAATCATTTTGTATGACCTCTAATCTTGATGATGATTCTGTGTCCAATGACTTATTGCATGTTTGCTTATTTAAGCATGTTGTAGCATGTAAATTTGATGCAAGTAAGGTTTATTTACCAATGTTGGGATGGTTTAATGATGAATATGGTCAACCTTTTGAAATGCATAAGAGCTTCGCTTATAGGTGCAAACTGAGTTGCAATATTTTCATGCCTTCTACTTCTTGTGATAATATTTTGGCTTTAGATTTTATCAACTATGAAGGTTACTCATGTATACATGTGCCATATGTGCAAAAACAAAGGAAAGTAAAAATGGATGACATATACATATACAACATGTACACCTTGTCTCTTTTGTTAGCCACATTTCAGATTAAGCAACGCCGAGGACGGCTTTGTTTTCAAGAAGGGGAGGATGACGAGGACATGACTACCTTGGATACGACCAAAAATATTGCATACATGCATATTTATCAGGTGATTTCTAGTGCAAACTATTCAATAATCTATTTATGTTATCCAGAACAAAAATACTTCACACACTTTTGTGTTTTGTCTAATTGCAGGTGTATGAGACATTTGTACAATCCACATAGGAAGATAGGGGAAAAGGAGAAGTTTAGGTTCTGTTCAAAAAGTCCTCTCACGTCACTTTTGGGCCAAGAGAAGATAAGTCAAAGTCTCTCACGTTCTGGATTCAGATTCGGACTGCACAGACATACCTGACTCAAAACGCCAACAACTTTTTCACACGGACTCCGAATTGGGTGATTCTTTTTTTGTTGGAAAGTAGATTTCGTCCTCTTTCCAACCCAATTGTATTCACCTTTAAATTCGTCCGGAGCGTTGAGATATGGACGAAACAATCTGACGCTGCAGCAGAATCCGAGTCAAACAACAAGTCCAAAGGTGTTGCATCACCTCCACTTGGGCCCATGAGCCTTGTACGACCTAGGGTTGGTTTTAGGCTGACTTGGGACGTCCTCCCACCTCCTTGGCCGCCACCCCTTGCTCCTATATAAGTAGATCCATCTAGTAGCTTTTTCCTTGGGTTTTGTTTAGATTAAAAGTTCTCCATAGCTGCAACTTCGCGTACTTCATTTGTGTTCAACGACCAGACAAAGGCGTCACAGAACCCCACCTTGATCAATAAAGCTTTCATCTTATATTCGCAATATCCAGATTGCAATCTCAGTTTCTTGCTTGTTCTTCGTTTGCTCGCAGGAAACAGACCCTCGTGGTCAGGTTGATCGTGCTCCGGCGTGGTCAATAACCTCTCGGAGTTGGTTTAGCAATTGCTAAGGCGCGACGTCCTCGCACGTTCGTAGTCGGATCGTCAAAGTCGACTTCCATCAAAGCGATATCCATCATCTCATCGAAAGACGGGACACCTTTGCCTCTATCAACTTGATTGCACACTTGATAGAGATCTTGCTTCGACTTGTCATTTTCACCGTCCCATGCATCATGATATATATGCCTTGTGTGTTGCATCCAATTCTTGGATTACTTGCTCCTCTCATATGTTTGGTTGCAACAATGTCATCCCTTCACATATGCCATGTCCCATTGCTTGTCACATGATTGACTTGATTGCCTCACACATGATGAACAATTGCTCTTTCTATTGTGTTGAGTGCCACGCTATGTTCACTACACCCTATGCACATTATGCTTGGATTGTCTTGCACTTAACCCATGTGTTTAGACATCTCATCTTCTTAGGTGTCGTGAATGATTCCTATGCCTACCATAGACCTTTCATTGAGCGCTTTGCCCATGCTTGCTATGAACATGAGGTAGATGCTTATTCGCTTGACACACATATTTGCATCTCTACCTCCAATTTACATGCTTTCCCCCATGATATCTTTGCTTGTGCTCGATTGATATACTTACATGCCATGTCTCAATCCTTTGTCACACCATATGCTTTGCATGATGACGACACTTGTTTGGTGAATCACCTCTTGAATGCTTGGTTTTGCACTAACGCTAACCACATTTGTTTTTCCAAGTGTTTGTTGTCCTTACTCCTTTTGAAGGAATCACAAGACGGTGCGACATTGGAGAGTGCCCATTTCGAGCTTAAAGATGACACGTACTTGGTGAACGTCCACTTCTACACGGCAAAGCCATCTCTTTTCCATGGTGATTTGGTTTTCGATCCGAGGTCGGATCTTTCCCAAGGGAGGGGAGATGATGCAGAGCATCCTATGGACATCACCATGTCAAGAGTCCATTCGGCGAGTGACACGTGCGACATCTACTTCACATACGCAAAGGTGAATCATCTCCTTTACACGTGCTCACTTGACCCCTTCGAGGATGGTATACTACTTGACAACTCCACTCGTGTGCATGCATAGGTATTGTCGGAACACTACGGACGACGAGGAGGAGTGCAAGCGCCAAGGTACAACTACACCATCCGCGAGGGAGGCCTGGAAGCGACGACGGAAGAAGACGTAGCTGCTGAAGCTACAGCGGCCGGACATCCGGGCCAAAGCTCGGACATCCAGCGCCTGTGCAGCCGCCAAGGAGCTGCACCAACAGCATCAGCGACCGGACATCCGGCGCCTCGCCAAAGCCCGGAGATCCGGCCCTTCACCCGGAAATCCGGCATCGACGACAGAAGACATCCAGAAGTTTTACCCTCTAGCCCGGACATCCGGCCCCCAGCCCGGACATCCGGCCCCTCCTGAAGCCCCGGACATCCGACCCGTCGCCCGGACATCCGGCCACCCCTGTCTGCGCACAGTAAGGGTCGAGGCCCGTGTACCCCTTCGACCCCCTAGACTATATATACTCTTTCTCCTCCATCTTTCTAGGGTTAGCATTGGTTTAGCTCATTTAGAGATAGAGCTTTGCTCATCCATATCGGATCTACTCCACGAGAGAGACCGCGGCCCCTCTACGGAGACGATCCACCTTGGATTCAAGACCTCACGGAGAAGACCCCCATCAAGACCTCCTCACGGAGAAGAATCCTTTGTTGGACTTGGATCTTGTATCTTACCTTTGTGTTCATCGATCTAGCGCATGTGTGATCTATTCTTGTTGGTTGAGTGATTTCTCTCGTGTTCCCCTCGTGTTTCCCACGTGTTTCCCCTCGTGTTCATCACGTTCTTCGTAGGGATCCGCTCCTTTCGTGAAAGATCGGCCATCTAGGGTTCCGCCCTACATCACATAGGAAGCAAAGTAATATTTGCATCCTTATGAACAAGAGTATACTGATTGTTTCTACCATGGTGTATAGAATTTTTATCAAATTGCCATGGTCTACCAAGTAATAAGGAACATGCTTGCATAGGTACCACATCACAATCAACATAATCAGCATATGTAGAGATACTAAAATGCACCCGAACAGTACGTGTTACCTTAACCTTGCCGCTGTTGTTGAACCATTGGATGTAGTAAGGATGTGGATGTGGTCTTGTGGTGAGAGATAGCTTCTCCACCATCTCCATGCTAGCCAAGTTCTTGCAACTCCCTCCATCTATGATGACGCGAATAGAACGTTCCTTCACAACTCCCTTTGTATGGAACAAATTATGCCTCTGATTTTGCTCAGCTTGTGTAACCTGCACACTCAAAACACGTTGAGCAACTAAACATTCATACCTGTCAGCATCTTCAGCAGCCATGTATCGTGTCTCATGATCAGAATCATCTCCACCGTGTTCTTCATGTGTAATAAGAGCCAAAGTCTCCTCATCATAGTCACTAGCGGACTCATACCCACCATCCTCAGTAGCAATCATCACACGCTGAGATTTGCATTCTCTCGCAAAATGTCCTCTTCCCTTACAACGACGACAAATAATATCACGTGTGTGCCCTGTTGACGCCATGGAAGAAGAAGAGCTCTGTGCAGGCCCGGCAGGTGCGCTCTTGGAAAATAGTGGTGGTTGTGCCTGCTTTCTTGTATCACGGCTGGAGGTGGAACCTGATGGAGGTGCTGGTGTAGTGGAAGTAGAAGATGCACGCGGTGTCCATGATGAAGGTCGACCTGCAGAAAAGTTAGTTCGCGCCAATGCTTGTCGATCCTGCACTTCACGTTCAGCTTTACAAGCAAGATGGAATAAACGAGTGATATTATTATAATCCTTATACTCTAGAATGGTCTGAATCTCTCTATTTAATCCACCCATAAAATATGCAAGCATAGCTTCATTCTCCTCAACAATACCACATCTAATCATGCCAGTTTGTAATTCCTGATAATATTCTTCTACAGAATTTTTCCCTTGTCGTAAACGCTGCAGTTTTTGAAGCAATTCACGTTGATAATATGGTGGAACCCAACGAGTACGCATAGTAGTTTCGAAAGCAGCCCAAGTAGCTAGAATAGGATATAATCTACAATGTTCAGACCACCATACACATGCAAAACTAGTGAAAGCACAAACAGCAGCAGCAACCCGTCTCTCCTCGGGATATTGTAAACATGTAAAACGTTGTTCAGTTTCTAACTCCCAAGTAAGATATACATCAGGAATGTATCTACCCTCAAACGGTGGAATATTCAATTTCAATTTAGGAACATGGTCATGATCTCGTACCTGAGGTGGTGGTGCAGGCCTACCGTTGCGAATATATACCTGAGGTCGACCTGCTAGTGGTGGTGCTGGTGGCTGCACGTAGTTCTGATTTTGATCAACCTCCTCCTCATAATCGCCCGCATAATCGTCATCCTCCTCAGCCGCCACAGTAGCAGGAGCCAAAGAAGCATCAATAGTAGGTGCAGCGGCACCCGAATTTTGACCAGTCTCAATTGGAACGCGCTGTGCTCGTCCCACTTGATTTGGAAGGCGGCGTTGGAGATGTGGTTGTTGTTGTTGGACAGGTGCGACAAGTGCAGCCGGTGGTGGTTGGGGAAGACGCTTGAGCAATTCATTAAACTTGTTATCCATCTTTGTCTCGAACGACTTCTCCACGACATCTATCCTCTCCATAGCCTCTTCAAATCTGTTTAGCACATCTCCCACCTAGCCACTCGTCATTTGCTGAAATTTATCATGCAACTCCTTGTTCGTCATGTTCTCCCAATCAGTCTCATCGGCTTGTGATCCTGCCATGGTTAATAGCAATAGAAACACAAAAGAATATGATCCTACAGACTACTAGGAAGTGGTGGTGATGGTGGTGTGTCACAAATCCTTCAAGCGAATCTCAAATTCTTACTAGTTCTTACCCAGCAGCAGGTGGTGATCGGCAACCGTTGTAGTCAAAACTCTCAAAGCTTGGATAGAACGATTACCAGGGAGAGTCAAACGCACGACGTAGATGTATGTGGAGCTGGGAAGGCTTGTAATATGGTAGCAAAAAGGGTCAGCAATAATCAATTCAGATATGCAAAGTTGAATAAACGCTCAACGACGGTACTGTGCTGGTCCTAGGCTAGACCGTGCTAGAGACGCGAGCCTAGAACACTAACAAAATCACGGCGCTGCATGTAAACAAGGAAAAGGCACACTCTGGAATTTTTGGTCGCCCAAATTTTGGCCTCAAAACTGCCCGGGGGTCTCGAGACTCCTTTTTTTTAGACCTACTCAGGCAAGGAAAAACAAAACGAAAACTAGATGGATCTCGAAAACATACCTAATATGAAAAGAACTCGGATTGGTGGTGGACAGGCAGATGTATATGTGACTCGGATTGGTGGTGGACAGGCGGATGTATATGTGGACTCGGATTGGTGGTGGACAGGCAGATGTATATGTGGACTCGGATTGGTGGTGGACAGGCGGATGTATATGGCAGCGGTAAGGAATATGTTAGTGGTGGTGGTATATGGTAGGAGCGATGACGATGGTGCGGCAGCGGCGTGACAACTTGTGAACAGAACTCGAAACTCTAAGGGAAACCAGACGCTAAGACCAGCAACTTGACACGACGTTGCAACCGCAAATTCAACAAAGCAAAATACTGAAAAGACTATGCAAAGGCTCAAACTCGTTCGGATATGATGATCTAACCCTAATTTTTTTGTGGCTTTTTCGTGGACTGTAGGTATGAAGAACAGACTCGATCTAAACTACGAAAAACTGTAAAATCTCACCGAGCAACCTGAAAATCTGATACTACTTGATAGAGGCAAAGGTGTCCCGATGTTTCGATGAGATGGTGGCTATCGTTTTCTGTGGGAGTCGACCTTGACGATCCAACTATGAACGTGTGAGACGTCGCGCCTTAGCAATCGCTAAACCAACTTCCGAGGGTTATTGACCACGCCGGAGCACGATCAACCTGACCACGAGGGCCTGTTTCCTGCGAGCAAACGAAGAACAAGCAAGAAACTAAGATTGCAATCTGGATATTGCGAATATAAGAGGAAAGCTTTATTAATGAAGGTGGGGTTCTGTGACGCCTTGGTCTGGTCGTTGAACACAAACGAAGTACGCGAAGTTGCAGCTATGGCGAACTTTTAATCTATACAAAACCCAAAGTCTATACGGTGCCCTAAGGGCTGTATATATGGAGGAAGAGGGGGTGGAATTTCGTGGCCCTTGGGGAAGGGGTCTGAAACCAACCCTATCTCTTGTTTCCCCACACATACGGACTCTAAAAACAGCCTATACTTATGTATTTCGAAATTACATGGGCCTGGCCCAATAATAAGGTGACGCAGCACCTAGAATAGCCTCTGGACGAAATTTAAGAAGTGGCATCTTGTATATTTCGTCCAAGGCTTCATGTACTCCTTATGGTGGCTTCAAAGTCCTGAAATCATCACTTGCAACTCCGTTCTTGTTCCCCTTGCGCATGCCATCAACTCCATGCTTGTTCTTGCTCCAATGTCCATCCTTCTCCAAGCTAGGCCCTTCATTTGTAAGCAAAGCAAATGTATCCAATTTAGGCAACATCATATTCTGATGAACATTAGAATCATTCCCAAGAAACGAAAGTACCTGGTAATTTAATTGGCGTGCGCGAGCTTTAGTAATTAGTCCAGTATATGTAACAGTAGGGGCTGTGGGTGTAACAATGGTATTGATGTCCCTCATCACTAGATGGCCGATCTTTCACGAAAGGAGCGGATCCCAACTAAGAACACGAGGGGAAAACGAGGGAAAACACAAGAGGAACTCTCAAAACCAACAAGATATAGTCACACATATGCTAGATCCTCGAAACACAAGGGGAGATACAAGATCCAAAGTCAACAACGGACGATACGAAGGGTAACCGGTTCTTCTCTGTGAGGAGGTCTTGATGGGGCCACCCAAGAGGGGGTCTTGAATCCAACGTGGATCGTCTCCGTAGAGGGGACGTGGTCCCTCTCGAGGAGCAGATCCGTATGGATGAGCAATGCTCTATCTCACATATGAGCTAAACCAATGCTAACCCTAGAAAGAGGGAGATCGTAGAGTATATATAGTCTAGGTGGGTGAAGGGGTACACGGGCCGGATGTCCGGGCTGGAGGAGCCGGATGTCCGGGCTGGCTGTGCTGGCCTGGATGCTCTCTGGATAGGCAGGGTCCGGATGTCCGAGCGAGGGGCCGGATGTCTGGGAGCTCGAGACGGGCCGGATGTCCGGGCCTTTGGCCGGATGTCCGGGCTGAAGTGGTTCAGCTCCGGGTACGTTCTGTGACGGGCGCCAGATTTCCGGGCGGAGGCCGGATGTCCGGGCTAACGGGGCAGATGTCCAGGCTGAGGCCGGATGTCCGGGGCCTGTAGACTTGGCCGCTGGCTCCTTGGCGCTGATGACGTTTCCAGGGGCCGGATGTCCGGGTCCTGGGAGTTACACTTGACTCCTTCCGTTGGTTCTCCTCGTCTGTGAACTTGGCGGCTTGTTCGTCTTCATGAGCATCTCTGGGAGGGTCCTCTTGACACCTAATCATGCATAGCATATCGGACTTAGGTAGTAGCCATGTCTCGAGTGGATCATATGTGATATTACTAATGATAGAGGCAAAGGTGTCCGGTCTTTCGATGAGATGATGGATATCGCTTTGATGGAAGTCGACTTTGACGATCCGACTACGAACGTGCGAGCACGTCGCGCCTTAGCAATCGCTAAACCAACTCCGAGAGGTTATCGACCACGCCGGAGCACGATCAACCTGACCACGAGGGTCTGTTTCCAGCGAGCATACGAAGAACAAGCAAGAAACTGAGATTGCAATCTGGATATTGCGAATATAAGATGAAAGCTTTATTGATCAAGGTGGGGTTCTGTGACGCCTTTGTCTGGTCGTTGAACACAAACGAAGTACGCGAAGTTGCAGCTATGGCGAACTTTTAATCTAAACAAAACCCAAAGTCTAAACGACGCCCTAAGGGCTGTATATATGGAGGAAGAGGGGGGAATTTCGTGGCCCTTGGGGAAGGGGTCCGAAACCAACCCTATCTCTTGTTTCCCCACACATACGGACTCTAAAAACAGCCTATACTTATGTATTTCGAAATTACATGGGCCTGGCCCAATAATAAGGTGACGCAGCACCTAGAATAGCCTCTGGATGAAAGTTATGAAGTAGCATCTTGTATATTTCCTCCAAGGCTTCATGCACGCATTATGGTGGCTTCAACGTCCTAAAATCATCACTTGTAACTCCGTTCTTGTTCCCCATGCGCATGCCATCATCTCCATGCTTGTTCTTGCTCCAATCTTCATCCTTCTCAAAGCTAGGCCCTTCATTTGTAAGCAAAACAAATGTATCCAATTTAGGCAGCATCATATTCTCATGAACATTAGAATCATTACCAAGAAACGAAAGTACCTGGTAATTTAATTGGCGTGCGCGAGCTCTAGTAATTGGTCCAGTATGTATAGCAGCAGGGCCTGTGGGTGTAACAATGGTATTGATGTCCTCATCATCCTCCCCTTCTTGAAATGAAGTCGTCCTCGACGGAAGCTCATCTTCCTCACCCAAATAAGGCTTCAAATCTGCAATGTTAAAAGTGGGACTAACCCCAAAATCTGCAGGCAGCTCAAGTTTATATGCATTATCATTTATTTTCTCTAACACCTTAAAAGGACCATTAACACGTGGCATTAGCTTTGATTTGCGCAAATCAGGAAATCTATCCTTACGCAAATGTAACCAAACAAGATCTCCAGGTGCAAACACAACATGTTTTCTACCCTTATCTCCAGCAAGTTTATATTTAGCATTCATACGCTCAATGTTTTCCTTAGTTAACTCATGCATTTTTAAGATCAATTCAGCACGTTGTTTAGCATCAAAATTAACCTTCTCCGAAGATGGAAGAGGCTGTTCAATAGGTGCACGAGGTAGGAAACCATACACAATTTCAAAAGGGCACATCTTAGTAGTAGAATGCAATGAACGATTATAAGCAAACTCAATATGAGGCAAGCATTCTTCCCACATTTTCTTATTATTCTTCAAAACAGCCCTAAGCATAGTAGACAATGTTCTATTGACTACTTCAGTTTGTCCATCAGTTTGGGGGTGACAAGTAGTACTAAAAAGCAGTTTAGTCCCCAACTTAGCCCATAAACATCTCCAAAAGTGGCTAAGAAATTTAGTATCACGATCTGAAACAATAGTATTTGGCACACCATGCAAACGAATAATTTCACGGAAGAACAAATCAGCAACATTAACAGCATCATCGCTTTTTGACATGTAGTGCAGGGAGCAACAAAACGCTCAACATCCCGTCTCATCTTTGGCCAAAAGAAATGTGTAGCAAGTACGTCCTCCGTCTTCTTCACGCCAAAGTGTCCCATTAATCCTCCTCCATGCGCCTCCTGCAACAACAAAAGACGAAGAAGCTAGCTGGAATGCATAGCTTGTTAGCACGGAACACAAATCCATCATTAACGACAAACTTGTTCCAGGTTCTTCCTTCTTTACAATTCTGCAAAACATCTTTAAAATCAGCATCATGCACATATTGATCTTTGATGGTCTCCAAACCAAATATTTTGAAGTCAAGTTGTGAAAGCATAGTATAGCGACGAGACAATGCATCAGCAATAACATTTTCTTTACCGTTCTTGTGTTTAATGACATAAGGGAAAGTTTCAATGAATTCAACCCATTTAGCATGTCTACGATTCAGTTTAGCTTGACTTTTAATATGTTTCAAAGATTCATGATCAGAATGTATAACAAATTCTTTGGGCCATAAATAATGTTGCCATGTTTCTAAAGTCCGAACAAGAGCATATAGTTCTTTATCATAAGTAGAATAATTCAGACTAGGCCCACTCAATTTTTCAGAAAAGTATGTAACAGGTTTGCCATCTTGTAATAACACACCTCCTAATCCAATTCCACTAGCATCACATTCAAGCTCAAAAGTCTTATTAAAATCAGGAAGTTGGAGTAAAGGAGCATGTGTCAACTTATCTTTCAATACCGTGAAGGCTTCTTCCTGTGCGGTACCCCAAACAAAAGGCACATCCTTCTTTGTAAGCTCGTTGAGAGGTGCAGCAATGGTGCTAAAATCTCTCACAAAAAGCCTATAGAAACAAGCGAGTCCAAGAAAACTCCGCACTTGTGTGACCGTTTTGGGCTGCGGCCAACTCTCAATAGCTTCAATCTTGCCTTTATCAACTTCAATTCCCTGTGGAGTAACAACATAGCCAAGAAAAGATACTCGGTCGGTGCAAAAGGTGCACTTCCCAAGGTTACCAAACAAACGTGCATCACGTAGAGCAATAAAAACAACACGTAAATGTTCTAAATGTTCTTCCAAAGATTTGCTATAAATCAGTATATCATCAAAATAGACTACCACAAATCGTCCAATGAAAGCACGTAAAACTTCGTTCATTAGTCTCATGAAAGTACTCGGTGCATATCATCTAGCCTAGGAATAGGATGACGATAACGAATAGTAATATTATTAATGCCTCTACAATCAACACACATACGCGACGTACCATCCTTTTTAGGCACTAGTATAATAGGAACAGCACAAGGACTAAGAGATTCGCGTATATAACCTTTGTCGAGCAGCTCCTGTACTTGACGCATAATCTCCTTCGTCTCCTCTGGATTGGTACGGTATGGTGCACGGTTGGGTAGCGATGCACCGGGAATTAAGTCAATTTGATGCTCAATCCCTCGAATAGGTGGTAATCCCGGTGGCACGTCTTGTGGGAAGACGTCAGCGAACTCCTGCAAAATGTTAGTGACAGCAGGGGGCAAAGAGGAAGGCCCGTCCTCGAATGAAAATAATGCCTCTTTGCACACAAAAGCATAGCAAACAGATTTGCTGAAATCTAGCTCATCAATATCAGATTTTGTGGCAAGTAAACATGCACTTTTCAATTTAATTTCAGAAACAACACTAGATGGTTTATTATTAGGTTTCATTTGTTGCGCAAATTCATTTGCCACAATCTGATTTTCACTCTTATTTTTCTCCTGTTTTGCTTTATTAGCTCTATTAATGTCATCTTTCAAAATGGAATCAGGAGTCATAGGAAGCAAAGTAATATTTTTATCCTTATGAACAAGAGTATACTGATTGTTTCTACCATGGTGTACAGAATTTTTATCAAATTGCCATGGTCTACCTAGTAATAAACATGCTTGCATGGGTACCACATCACAATCAACATAATCAGCATATGTAGAGATACTAAAATGCACACGAACAGTACGTGTTACCTTAACCTTGCCGCTGTTGTTGAACCATTGGATGTAGTAAGGATGTGGATGTGGTCTTGTGGTGAGAGATAGCTTCTCCACCATCTCCATGCTAGCCAAGTTGTTACAGCTCCCTCCATCTATGATGACGCGAACAGAACGTTCCTTCACAACTCCCTTTGTATGGAACAAATTATGCCTCTGATTTTGCTCTGCTTGTGTGACCTACACACTCAAAACACGTTGCGCAACTAAACATTCATACCTGTCAGCGTCTTCAGGAGCCATGTATTGCGTCTCATTTTCAGAATCATCTCCACCATGTTCTTCACGGGTAATAAGAGCCAAAGTCTCCTCATCATAGTCACTAGCGGACTCATACCCACCATCCTCAGTAGCAATCATTACACGCTGAGATTTGCATTCTCTCGCAAAATGTCCTCTTCCCTTACAACGACGACAAATAATATCACTTGTGTGCCCTGTCGATGCCATGGAAGAAGAAGAGCTCTGCGCAGGCCCGGCAGGTGCGCTCTTGGCAGAGAGTGGTGGTTGTGCCTGCTTTCTTGTATCACGGCTGGAGGTGGCACCTGATGGAGGTGATGGTGAAGTGGAAGTAGAAGATGCACGCGGTGTCCATGATGAAGGTCGACCTGCAGAAAAGTTAGTTCGCGCCAATGGTTGTCGATCCTGCACTTCACGTTCAGCTTTACAAGCAAGATGGAATAAACGAGTGATATTATTATAATCCTTATACTCTAGAATGGTCTGAATCTCTTTATTTAATCCACCCATAAAATGTGCAAGCATAGCTTCATTCTCCTCAACAATACCACATCTAATCATGCCAGTTTGTAATTCCTGATAATATTCTTCTACAGAATTTTTCCCTTGTCTTAAACGCTGCAATTTTTGAAGTAATTCACGTTGATAATATGGTGGAACCCAACGAGTACGCATAGCAGTTTTCAAAGCAGCCCAAGTAGCTGGAACAGGATATAATCTACAATGTTCAGACCACCAAACACATGCAAAGCTAGTGAAAGCACAAACAGCAGCAGGAACACGTCTGTCCTCAGGATATTGTAAACATGTAAATCGTTGTTCAGTTTCTAACTCCCAAGTAAGATATATATCAGGAACATATCTACCCTCAAATGGTGGAACATTCAATTTCAGTTTAGGGAGATGGTCATGATCTCGTACCTGAGCTGGTGGTGCCGGCCTACCGTTGCGAATATATACCTGAGGTCGACCTGCTGGTGGTGGTGCTGGTGGCTGCACGTAGTTCTGATTTTGATCAACCTCATCCTCATAATCGCCCGCATAATCGTCATCCTCCTCAGCCGCCGCAGGAGCAGGAGCCAAAGAAGCATCAACAGTAGGTGCAGCAGCACCCGAATTTTGACCAGTCTCAATTGGAACGCGCTGTCCCGTCCCACTTGATTTGGAAGGCGGCGTTGGAGATGTGGTTGTTGTTGTTGTAGAGGTGCGACATGTGCAGCCGGTGGTGGTTGGGGAAGACGCTTGAGTAAGTCAGTAAACTTGTTATCCAGCTTTGTCTCGAACGACTTCTCCACGGCATCTATCTTCTCCATAGCCTCTTCAAATCTGTTTAGCACATCTCCCACCTGGCCACTCATCATTTGCTGAAATTTATCATGCAACTCCTTGTTCGTCATGTTCTCCCAATCAGTCTCATCGGCTTGTGAACCTGCCATGGTTAGCAGCAATAGAAACACAAAAGAATATGATCCTGCAGACTACTAGAAGTGGTGGTGATGGAACCTTCAAGCGAATCTCAAATTCTTACTAGTTCTTACCCAGCAGCAGGTGGTGATCGGCAACCGTTGTAGTCAAAAACTCTCAAAGCTTGGATATAGCGATTACCAGGGAGAGTCAAACGCACGATGTAGACTTATGTGGAGCTGGGAAGGCTTATAATATGGTAGCAAAATGGTAAGCAATAATCAATTCAGAGATGCAAAGTTGAATAAACGCTCAACGACGGTACTGTGCTGGTCCTAGGCTAGACCGTGCTAGAGACGCGAGCCTAGAACACTAACAAAATCACGGCGCTGCACGTAAACAAGGGAAAAGCACACTCTGGAAAAAAAATCGCTCTTTTTTTTTGCGCTCTTTTTTTTGCGCTCCTCTTTTTTTTTGCGAAAAATCACTATAATGGCGAGTGTCTCAAGACTCTTCCCAGGTCAAACTGACAGGATGGGCACAAAATTTTTTGACTATTTTTTTTCGGAAATCAGGGCAGCGACGACGAAAAAGTGCGACAAAAAATCACTATGATGGCGAGTGTCTCAAAACACTACCCGGGGCCTAAAAATAGGATAGGGAAAAATATTTTTGGTTGCCGAAATTTTGGCCTAAAAACTGCCCGGGGGTCTCCAGACTTTTTTTTCCGAGACCTACTCAGGCAAGGAAACACGAAACGGAAAATATATGGATCTCTAAAACCAACCGAATATGAAAAGAACTCGGATTGGTGGTGGATATATGGCGGTAGGATATGGCAGCGGTGGTGGTATATGGTAGCGGTAGTGGTATATGGATACGGATCGGTGGTGGTATATGGATACGGATTGGTGGTGGTATATGGATACGGATTGGTGGTGGTATATAGATACGGATTCAGAGCGGTGGCGGATAAGCAATGGTGGTAGATGGCAAGGCGATGATGATGGTGCGGCGGCGGCGTGACAACTTATGACCAGAACTCGAAACTCTAAAAGGCTAGACTCTAAGACCAGCAACTTGACACGACGATGCAACCGCAAATTCAACAAAGCAAAAACCCTAAAAATATTATGCAAAGGCTCAGATTGGTTCGGATATGATGAACTAACCCTAATTTTTTTTGTGGCTTTTTCGTGGACTGTAGGTATGCAGAACAGACTCGATCTAAACTACGAAAAACTGTAAAATCTTACCGAGCAACCTAGAAATCTGATACCACTTGATAGAGGCAAAGGTGTCCCGTCTTTCGATGAGATGATGAATATCGCTTTGATGGAAGTCGACTTTGACGATCCGACTACAAACGTGCGAGGACGTCGCGCCTTAGCAATCGCTAAACCAACTCCGAGAGGTTATCGACCACGCCGGAGCACGATCAACCTGACCACGAGGGTCTGTTTCCTGCGAGCAAACGAAGAACAAGCAAGAAACTGAGATTGCAATCTAGATATTGCGAATATAAGATGAAAGCTTTATTGATCAAGGTGGAGTTCTGTGACGCCTTTGTCTGGTCGCTGAACACAAACGAAGTACGCGAAGTTGCAGCTATGGCGAACTTTTAATCTAAACAAAACCCAAAGTCTAAACGACGCCCTAAGAGCTGTATATATGGAGGAAGAGGGGGGAATTTCGTGGCCCTTGAGGAAGGGGTCCGAAACCAACCCTATCTCTTGTTTCCCCACACATACGGACTCTAAAAACAGCCTATACTTATGTATTTCGAAATTACATGGGCCTGGCCCAATAATAAGGTGACGCAGCACCTAGAATAGCCTCTGGACGAAAGTTATGAAGTAGCATCTTGTATATTTCGTCCAAGGCTTCATGCACGCATTATGGTGGCTTCAACGTCCTGAAAGCATCACTTGTAACTCCGTTCTTGTTCCCCATGCGCATGCCATCATCTCCATGCTTGTTCTTGCTCCAATGTTCATCCTTCTCAAAGCTAGGCCCTTCATTTGTAAGCAAAACAAATGTATCCAATTTAGGCAGCATCATATTCTCATGAACATTAGAATCATTACCAAGAAACGAAAGTACCTGGTAATTTAATTGGCGTGCGCGAGCTCTAGTAATTGGTCCAGTATGTATAGCCGCAGGGCCTGTGGGTGTAACAATGGTATTGATGTCCTCATCATATCACTAAGGAAGGAAGTCACCTCGTTCTCGAGAGCTCTAGCTCGTGCTCGTGTCATGGGTCCTCTTGGCTCTTGATGAGACGATGGTAGGTCCATGGGGATGATCGTAGAATGCTCTGCATCATCTCCCCTCCCTTGGGAAAGATCCGACCTCGGATCGAAATCGTCATCACCATGGTACGGGAAGAGATCTTTGATGTTGAAGATGTCGCTCACGGAGTACTTGTCGCGTGGGATGTCGATCTTGTATGCGTTGTTGTTGTAGCGTCCAAGCACCTTGAAGGGTCCATCGGCTCGTGGGAGAAGTTTGGACTTGCGTTCGTTGGGGAAGCGGTCCTTGCAAAGGTGTAGCCACACAAGACCTCCAACATTGAACATCATGGGTTGCTTGTTGACGTTGTGCTTGGTCGCGAGTCGTTGTACTTGGCGCTCGATGGTGTTCCTTGTATCTTCATGCATCTTCTTGAGGAAGTTGACTCGGGCACTCGCGTCCATTTTTGTGCGCTCTTGTAGCGGTAGAGGTAGAATGTCCAATGGTGACAATGGGTTGAAGCCATAGACGACCTCGAAGGGGGATTTGCCGGTAGTCAAATGTCTTGCACAATTGTAGGCGTACTCAGCGATAGGTAGGCACTCCTCCCACTCCTTAATGTTCT
Source organism: Triticum aestivum (assembly GCF_018294505.1). Lineage (NCBI taxonomy): Eukaryota > Viridiplantae > Streptophyta > Magnoliopsida > Poales > Poaceae > Triticum > Triticum aestivum. The sequence continues at coordinate 235,126,826 of NC_057811.1, read as the reverse complement.
TCTTTATCAACACGCGTAGTAGAGTGGAGAGCGTGCGGTTCGTCACCTTCGTTTGGCCGTCGGTTTGTGGATGGTATGCCGAAGAGAACAAAAGCTTGATGCCGAGCTTGGCGCACACGGTCTTCCAAAAGTAACTCAAGAACTTGACGTCGCGGTCCGAGACAATCGTCTTTGGCACTCCATGAAGGCGCAATATTTCCCTACAAAACAAATTTGCAACATGTGAAGCATCGTCTATCTTGTTGCAAGGAATGAAATGAGCCATTTTGGAGAATCGGTCCACAACAACAAAAACGGAATCCTTGCCATTTAGAGTTCTAGGCAAACCAAGCACAAAATCCATGCTAATATCTTCCCATGGTTGATATGGAATTGGAAGTGGCATGTAAAGGCCATGAGATTGGGCTTTAGACTTAGCTTTGCGACATGTAGATCATCGGTTGGTGAAGCGGTTGACGTCGCGAAACATCTTAGGCCAAAAGTAGTTCTTGGAGAGCGTGGCAAATGTCTTGTCGCGTTCAAAATGTCCCATTAGTCCTCCTCCATTTGATTCTGGCAAAAGTAACAAACAAAGATAAGACTCGAAGATGCAAAGTTTGTTAGCTTTCATAAGATAACCATCCTTGAGGTAATATCGATCCCAAGAAGTATGCGTCAAACACTTGGCATAAGGAATAGCAAATGTAGGATCATGCTCATACAAGTCTTTTATGTGCTCAAAACCAATGACATTCAATTCAAGTTGAGTAACAAGCATGCATATACGGGAAAGCGCATCCGCCACAACATTTTCCTTACCTTTAATATACTTGATGACATAAGGAAAAGACTCAATTAACTCACTCAATTTAGCATGACGCTTGTTCAACTTAGTTTGACCCTTAAGGTATTTAAGTGTTTCATGGTCGGTATGGATGATGAACTCATGAGGGCGGAGGTAATGTTCCCATTCACGCAAAACTCGCACTAAAGCATATAGCTCTTTGTCATAGATGGGATAATTTAGTTGCGCTCCAGAAAGTTTCTCACTAAAATAAGCAATCGGGCGCTTCTCTTGTGTTAACACACCTCCTATGCCATTACCACTAGCATCGCAATGAATTTCAAAAGGTTTTTCAAAGTTGGGTAATGCAAGCACGGGAGCATGAGTAAGCAAATTCTTAAGCTCATTGAAAGCGATGTCTTGGGATGTTCCCCAAACAAACGGTGCATTTTTCTAACTCAAAGCATGCAAAGGAGAAGCAATGGTGCTAAAATCCTTCACAAATCTACGGTAGAAACCGGCTAAACCAAGAAAACTACGCACTTGTTGCAAATTGGTTGGTTGGGGCCAAGTTTTAATAGCATTGATCTTAGATTCATCAACATGAACACCCTTAGAAGATACTACGAAACCCAAGAAAACAAGCTTATCAACACCAAAGAGGCATTTTTCCATATTAGCATAAAGTTGCTCTTTTCGAAGAGTTTGTAGCACGGTGCGAAGGTGGGTGACATGCTCTTTGAGAGATTTGCTAAACACAAGGAATTCACCAATGTAAGTGCAAAACACATAATGCATAAGACGCATGAAAGTACCGGGTGCTTCGGATAAACCCATAGGCATGACTAACCACTCATATAGACCAAACTTTGTTTGAAAGCAGTTTTCCATTCATCACCCTCTTGTATGCGGATTTGATAGTAACCACTTTTAAGATCAATTTTGGAAAAGATAGTGGCACCGCTAAGTTCATCAAGCATATCATCAAGGCATGGAATAGGGTACCTATAGCGAACGGTGATAGCATTGAAAGGTCTACAATCGGAACACATGTGAAAGCTACCGTCTCGTTTTGGCACAAGAATGACCGGTACGGCACAAGGACTCAAACATTCACGCACATGTCCATGGTCTATGAGATGCTTTACTTGCCTTTGTATTTCTTTGGTTTCTTCGGGGTTGACGCGGTATGGGGCCTTGTTTGGAAGTGGTGCTCCGGGAATGAGGTCGATTCGGTGCTCAATGCCTCATAGTGGAGGTAGACCCGGAGGTAGCTCATCGGGGAAAACATCTTGGAATTCCTGCAATTGAGAAGATAACACTAAAGGTAGATCGCGAGAGGTGTTAGTTTTTGGTGCCTCTTCCTTGCACAATAGGACATAGTGTAGGACACTTGATGGGTTCTCATACACTTCTCTCATCTCACGTTTGGTGGCAAATAGGACTAAGTTCTTCTTGTCTCTCATCGTGGAGGCACTCAATTTGGGATTGTGGCGCTCACTCTCTTTTTGGTGGTTCGCTCTCTCACTATTCTCCCCACGATGGGTGGCTTGCTTGTCGGTGAGCACTTGGCTTGGAGACATAGGTCGTAGCACAAACTCCTTCCCTTTCATCTTGAAGCTATAGTGGTTTGTACGACCATTGTGGATGACACCTCGGTCAAATTGCCATGGCTGTCCAAGAAGGAGGTGGCACACGGTCATCGGAAGGACATGACACTCCAAAGTGTCTTCGTAAGCTCCGATCTTGAAAGAGACTTGTACCCTATGCTCGACTTGTATGGTGCCGGTGTTGCTTAGCCATTGAACCTTGTATGGGTGCGGGTGCTTCATCTTGGCCAATTGGAGTTTGGAGCAAAGTTCTTCACTTGCGAGGTTATGGCAACTCCCTCCATCAATGATGACCTTGACGGACCTTCCATTGATGCCGCCCTTTGTGTGGAAGATATGGCATCTTTGGTCTTCGTCTTGTTGATGTTGAAGAGTCAAGACCTTGTAGACAAAAAGAGCGGGGCTTGAATCTTCGTTGCAAAAGATGTGATCATCTTCATCGTCGTTGTTCACTTGTCGGTGCATGGCCACTTGCTCAAGGGCTTCCATTTCTCCTTCACTCATTGAGTCATAGGTTCTGTCGTCATTGAGGATCATGGTGCGCTTGTTTGTGCACTCGAAGGACTTGTGGCCTCGGCCTCCGCATGTGAAGCATTTGATGGAACTTGTCTTGATGGTCTCATCGGTTGGAGTAGACGATGATGAAGCTTTCGGCTTGAAGTTGCTTGAAGTAGGAGGACGACTTGAGCTTGTCGAAGTCTTCTTGTAACTTGACTTGTCGCCGTTGCTTGTAGATGGCTTGGTTGAGGTAGAAGGTGTTGGACGTCGAAACTTGATTGTTGGAGAGGCCATAGGACTTGGATGAGAACTTGGCATACTTGAAGTCGTCTTGTACTTCCCATTCCGCTTTGGTGGCTTGGTGCACTAGCTCGATGAGGTTCGAGTATGGTTGGAAGTCGACAATCTTCTTGATTGGGTGATTGAGTCCATTCAAGAAACGTGCCATAGTTTGCTCATCATCTTCTTTGACATTGGCTCGTATCATGCCAATCTCCATTTCCTTGTAGTACTCTTCAACGCTCTTGGTTCCTTGCTTGAGTTGTTAGAGTTTCTTGAAGAGGTCACGGTTGTAGTAGTTTGGCACAAATTGTGCTCTCATGACATCCTTCATTTGTGCCCAAGTGGTGATGGGTGGTTCACCTCTTGCCACTCGGCGCTCAATGACTTGTTCCCACCAAATGAGGACGTAGTCTTGGAATTCAAGGGATGTCATTGCGATCTTCTTCTCTTCTTCGTAGTTGTGCAAGCGGAAGATTTTGTCAACCTTCAATGCCCAAGATATATACTCTTCGGGGTCATTGCTTCCGGTGAACTTTGGCATGGTGAACTTTACTTGCCATATCGTTGCTCTTCATTGTGTTGGGGTCAGGGATGATGATGCCCATGTCGTTGAGGATTGACGATCTCATGTTGCTCTTGGTGAGGAGGGTTGTCTTCCTCATGTTGCTCTTGGCGAGGAGGATTGTCGACCTCATGTTGCTCTTAGCGAGGAGGGTGTCCATTGTCTTCTTGCTCTCGATGGACATGACGTTCTTGTCCCGCGTGAGGAGGAGCTTGTCGATCTTGACGAGGAGCTTGTCGATGCACACGTGCTTGGTAAATCCTTTCTTGAGCTTCGTCGCGAACTGCTTCTTGATGTAGACGAGCTTGTCGGCCTCGATTGGCTACTGCACGTCTTGAATCTTGAAGGGCACGTTGCGCCTCAAGCGCTTGAGCTTCACGTAGTTGTTGTTCTTAACGTTGCGCTTCGGCATCTTGTGGATCTTGATGTTGTCGCGCTCGCTCCTCTTGTTCTTATTGCCGTTGGCGTTGTCGTTGTTGTGCTTGTGCGAATGCAGCTTGGTTTTGACGATGTCGATGCTCTTGAGAGTCGGTGTCGTGTATGATAGAGGCGAGGGTGTCCCGATCTTTCGATGAGATGATAACTATCGATTTGGTGGAGTCGACTTTGACGATCCGACTACAAACGTGCACGACGTTGCCCCTTAGCAATCGCTAAACCAATCTCCTGAGGTTACTGACGATGCCGGAAGCACGATCAGCCTGACCACGAAGGTCTATTCCTGCAAGCAATTGAAGAACGAGCAAGAATATGATAAAGCAATCTGAATATTGCGAATATATATGAAGTATTGATAATGGTGGGGATCCGTAAGCGGTCTTGGTCTGGTCGTTGGACACAAACGAAGTACACGAAGTTGCAATGGCTAACTTTTAACTAAACAAATCCCAAGGAAAAAGCTACTAGATGGATCTACTTATATAGGAGCAAGGGGTGGCGGCCAAGGAGGTGGGAGGACGTCCCAAGGCAGCCTAAAACCAATCCTAGGTCGTACAAGGCTCATGGGCCCAAGTGGAGGTGATGCAACACCTTTGGACTTGTTGTTTGACTCGGATTTTGTTGCAGCGTCAGATTGTTTCGTCCATATCTCAACGCTTCGGACAAATTTAAGGTGAATCCAATTGGGTTGGAAAGAGGACGAAATCTACTTTCCAACAAAAAAAGAATCACCCAAGTCGGAGTCCGTATGAAAAAGTTGTTGGCGTTTTGAGTCAGGTATGTCTGTGCAGTCCGAATCTGAATCCAGAACGTGAGAGACTTGGACTCTATCTTCTCTTGGCCCAAAAGTGACGTGAGAGGACTTTTTGAACAGAACCTAAACTTCTCCTTTTCCCCTATCTTCATATGTGGATTGTACAAATATCCCATACACCTGCAATTAGACAAAACACAAAAGTGTGTGAAGTATTTTTGTTCTGGATAACATAAATAGATTATTGAATAGTTTGCACTAGAAATCACCTGACAAATATGCATGTACGCAATATTTTTGGTCGTATCCAAGGTAGTCATGTCCTCATCATCCTCCCCTTCTTGAAAATAAAGCCGTCCTCGGCGTTGCTTAATCTGAAATGTGGCTAACAAAAGAGACAAGGTGTACATGTTGTATATGTATATGTCATCCATTTTTACTTCCCATGGATCTTGCACATATGACACATGTATACATGAGTAACTTTCATAGTTAATAAAATATAAAGCCAAAATATTATTACAAGAAGTAGAAGGCATGAAAGTATTGCAACTTAGTTTGCACATATAAGTGAAGCTCTTATTCATATGAAAAGATTGACAATATTCATCATTAAACCATCCCAACATTGGTGAATAAACCTTACTTGCATCAAATTTACATGCTACAACATGCTTAAATAAGCAAACATGCAATAAGTCATTTGACACAGAATCATCACCAAGATTAGAGGTCATATCAAAATGATTAAACATTGGTTCTTTTGCATCAATAGTTAATTCATTGGGTCCACTCAAAATTGTTGGTATTTCAGATGTTTGATCACATGACGCATTCATGACAGTAACATGATTCTCTAAAATAGGTGATGCGCTCAAATCAATAGGTAACTCAACACATGATGTATTCAAGTTAACTAGGCATGCATCATTCTCATGTGAAGTTATATCATCAATACCTTTACAGTTACGTTGTCGCAAAGATGTAGCTGATGTAGCTACGGATGATGGCAATGTACCATACTCTTGAGATGATGTCGCGCTCACAATCTGAGGTGTGGCTGCTCTAGTAGGTGCAACGGTGGAGGAACCAAGCGGTGGTGGTGAGCATGAACTAGAATAGTAGTTGTTGTAGTCATCCAATGCATCCTCATGTAACTCTCTCTCAAAGGTACAAGCACGAACATACATACCAGTAATGCAACGAGGAATATACTGAAATCGTGCCTGAATATCATGGTTCAAACCACCAAAAAATCTATTCATTGTATCATCCTCAGATTCTTCTATGTCACAATGATCCATATAAGATTTGAACTCTTGGTAGTAAGCATGAACAGTGTTGTTGCCTTGTTTAAATTGTTCAAATTTGCGAAGCAATTCACGACGATAGTAAGGAGGGAAAAATTGTTGTCTCATTACATCTTTCAAATCTTTCCAAGTTGTGGGTTGGTTATCAATGTTTTTCTTACAATGCACACTCCACCAAACAGAAGCAAAACCAGTAAATGCTCTAGTGGCAGCTCGTACTCGCTCAAGTTCAGAAAAGTCATGGTGACTAAAAACTTATTCTAGTTCAAGCTCCCAAGCTAGATAAATAGCAGGATTAAATCTACCCTCAAATGACGGTAAAGAGATAACCTGACCATGTGCTTGTGTGTGTTGTCCCAACTCTCGTGATGGTGAAGATGTGTCCGTCGTCCAAGAACGTCTATCTCCGGAACCTGTCATGATTAGTAGAAACAAGAAACAAAATTCGAGAATAATGTTCCTATGAACTACTAGGATGTGGTTGTAAAGTGCTCACAGTAAAGCAAATATCAATATCTTACAAGTTCTTACCAAGCAGCAGGTAGTGACAGGCAACCAGCAGTGTCAAATAACTGAAGGTTGTGTAAAGTGATTGCCAGGGGAACGTACGTATACACGGTGCAGAAATATGTGGAGCTGGGTTGGCTATATATGGTAGCAAAATATTAGCAATAATCAATTCAGAGATGCAATGTTGAATAAACGCTCAACGACGGTACTGTGCTGGTCCTAGGCTAGACCGGACTAGAGACGCGAGCCTAGAACACTAATGAGGTCACGGCGTAGCACAACTAGCATCAATGAAGGATACTAAGTAGCTCTGGACAGCAAGATATAAGTGAAGATCACAACGGCAGTAAAGATAATGATGAAAAACAACTGCCAAGCAGGATATACAATAACTCTCTCTCCAACTTTCCTCTTGAAAAGTTTGAGCCAATTTTCTGATAATTTTTTTCAAAGAATGCTACTAACTCAAGCTTTCCAATGCAAAAAGAATCACTCAATTCCGAGTTGATATGAGGAGTCAATGAATTCTGAAACTGGCTTGAAAAACTGGAATAAGTTGTGTCCGTGAACTTTGGAGGGCAAAAAGACCTATTTAGAAGACGATTTTGAGGTGTCAAATATTAAACTAGCCTCTGCAACTATTTAGATGCGGCTCGTCGCTAGCTTTCATTTGAGTACTCGCGGAGCCAAAACGGACTTCGTATGAGGAAGTTATGCCTGTTTTACTAAACAGTGCACAAAACAGATTCCAATCCGAATTCAACTACGAGATTGAGTCTAGATACATCCGAATTTTGTTTTTTTTTTCTTCTCTCTTTTTTTTCCTCACACTTTTTTTTTCTTTCTCTTTTTTTTTCTCTGACTTCTTTTTCTTTTTTTCTCTCTTTTTTTTCTCTCTTTTTTTTCTCTGTCTTTTTTTCTCTCCCTCTTTCCAAGACAAACTAGATAAGATGCAGATTGGATCAAGCGAAGATGTGAACGACCTCAACTATGATTGTGACAATGAACTATGGGTAGCACGTGGTGAAAATTTGATAGAGGCAAAGGTGTCCCATCTTTCGATGAGATGGTGGCTATCGTTTGGGAGGAAGTCGACTTTAACGATCCGACTACGAACGTGCGAGGACGTCGCGCCTTAGCAATCGCTAAACCAACTCCGAGAGGTTATTGACCACGCCGGAGCACGATCAACCTGACCACGAAGGTCTGTTTCCTGCAGGCAAACGAAGAACAAGCAAGAAACTAAGATTGCAATCTGGATATTGCGAATATAAGAGGAAAGCTTTATTGATCAAGGTGGGGTTCTGTGACGCCTTTGTCCGGTCGTTGAACACAAACGAAGTACGCGAAGTTGCAGCTATGGCGAACTTTTAATCTAAACAAAACCCAAAGTCTAAACGGTGCCCTAAGGGCTGTATATATGGAGGAAGAGGGGGGAATTTCGTGGCCCTTGGGGAAGGGGTCTGAAACTAACCCTATCTCTTGTTTAACCACACATACGGACTCTAAAAACAGCCTATACTTATGTATTTCGAAATTACATGGGCCTGGACCAATAATAAGGTGACGCAGCACCTAGAATAGCCTCTGCACGAAATTTATGAAGTGGCATCTTATATATTTCGTCCAAGGCTTCATTCACTCCTTATGGTGGCTTCAAAGTCCTGAAATCATCACTTGTAACTCCGTTCTTGTTCCCCTTGCGCATGCCATCAACTCCATGCTTGTTCTTGCTCCAATGTTGATCCTTCTCCAACCTAGGCCCTTCATTTGTAAGCAAAACAAAAGTATCCAATTTAGGCAGCATCATATTCTCATGAACATTAGAATCATTACCAAGAAACAAAAGTACCTGGTAATGTAATTGGCGTGCGCGAGCTCTAGTAATTGGTCCATTATATGTAACAGTAGGGGTTGTGGGTGTAACAATGGTATTGATGTCCTCATCATCCTCCCCTTCTTGAAATGAAGTTGTCCTCGACAGAAGCTCATCTTCCTCACCCAAATAAGGCTTCAAATCTGCAATGTTAAAAGTGGGACTAACCCCAAAATCTGCAGGTAGCTCAAGTTTATATGCATTATCATTTATTTTCTCTAACACCTTAAAAGGACTATCAGCACATGGCATTAGGTTTGATTTGCGCAAATTAGGAAATCTATCCTTACGCAAATGTAACCAAACAAGATCTCCAGGAGCAAACACAACATGTTTTCTACCCTTATCTCCAGCAAGTTTATATTTAGCATTCGTACGCTCAATGTTTTCCTTAGTTAACTCATGCATTTTTAAAATCAATTCAACACGTTCTTTAGCATCAAAATTAACCTTCTCCGAAGATGGAAGAGGCAACAAATCAATTGGTGCATGAGGTAGGAAACCATACACAATTTCAAAAGGGCACATCTTAGTAGTAGAATGCAATGAACGATTATAAGCAAATTCAATATGAGGCAAGCATTCTTCCCACATTTCCTTATTATTCTTCAAAACAGCCCTAAGCATAGTAGACAATGTTCTATTGACTACTTCAGTTTGTCCATCAGTTTGGGGGTGACAAGTAGTACTAAAAAGCAGTTTAGTCCCCAACTTAGCCCATAAACATCTCCAAAAGCGGCTAAGAAATTTAGTATCACGATCTGAAACAATAGTATCTGGCACACCATGCAAGCGAATAATTTCACGAAAGAACAAATCAGCAACATTAACAGCATCATCGCTTTTATGACATGGTATAAAGTGTGCCATTTTCGAGAATCTATCCACGACAACAAATATGCTATCCCTCCCCTTCTTTGTTCGAGGTAAACCTAAAACAAAGTCCATAGATATATCCTCCCAAGGAACACTAGGTACAGGCAAAGGCAATAAACCATGAGGATTGAGTCGTGACTTAGCTTTTTGACATGTAGTGCAGCGAGCAACAAAACACTCAACATCCCGTCTCATCTTTGGCCAAAAGAAATGTGTAGCAAGTATATCCTCCGTCTTTTTGACGAACGGAGCTAGCTGGAATGCATAGCTTGTTAGCACGAAACACAAATCCATCATTAACGACGAACTTGTTCCATGTTCTACCTTCTTTACAATTCTGCAATACATCTTTAAATTCAGCATCATGCACATATTGATCTTTGATGGTCTCCAAACCAAATATTTTAAAGTCAAGTTGTGAAAGCATAGTATAACGATGAGACAATGCATCAGCAATAACATTTTCTTTACCCTTCTTGTGTTTAATGACATAAGGGAAAGTCTCAATGAATTCAACCCATTTAGCATGTCTACGGTTCAGTTTTGCTTGACTTTTAATGTGTTTCAAAGATTCATGATCAGAATGTATAACAAATTCTTTGGGCCATAAATAATGTTGCCATGTTTCTAAAGTCCGAACAAGAGCCTATAATTCTTTATCATAAGTAGAATAGTTCAGACTAGGCCCACTCAATTTTTCAGAAAAGTATGCAACAGGTTTGCCATCTTGTAATAACACACCTCCTAATCCAATTCCACCAGCATCACATTCAAGCTCAAAAGTCTTATTAAAATCAGGAAGTTGGAGTAAAGGAGCATGTGTCAACTTATCTTTCAATACCGTGAAGGCTTCTTCCTATGCGGTACCCCAAACAAAAGGCACATCCTTCTTTGTAAGCTCGTTGAGAGGTGCAGCGATGGTGCTAAAATCTCTCACAAAACGCCTATAGAAACCAGCGAGTCCAAGAAAACTCCGCACTTGTGTGACCGTTTTGGGCTGCGGCCAACTCTCAATAGCTTCAATCTTGGCTTTACCAACTTGAATTCCCTGTGGAGTAACAACATAGCCAAGAAAAGATACTCGGTCGGTGCAAAAGGTGCACTTCCCAAGGTTACCAAACAAACGTGCATCACGTAGAGCAATAAAAACAGCGCGTAAATGTTCCAAATGTTCTTCCAAAGATTTGCTATAAATCAGTATATCATCACAATAGACTACCACAAATCATCCAATGAAAGCACGTAAAACTTCGTTCATTAGTCTCATGAAAGTACTAGGTGCATTAGTTAACCCAAAAGGCATGACTAACCACTCATATAAACCAAATTTAGTTTTAAATGCTGTTTTCCATTCATCTCCCAATTTCATACGAATTTGATGGTATCCACTACGCAAATCAACTTTGGAGAATATTGTAGAGCCACTCAATTCATCAAGCATATCATCTAGCCTAGGAATAGGATGACGATAACGAATAGTAATATTATTAATGCCTCTACAATCAACACACATACGCGACGTACCATCCTTTTTCGGCACTAGAATAATAGGAACAACACAAGGACTAAGGGATTCGCGAATATAACCTTTGTCGAGCAGCTCCTGTACTTGATGCATAATCTCCTTCGTCTCCTCTAGATTGGTACGGTATGGTGCACGGTTGGGTAGCGATGCACCGGGAATTAAGTCAATTTGATGCTCAATCCCTCGAATAGGTGGTAATCCCAGTGGCACGTCTTGTGGGAAGACGTTAGCGAACTCCTGCAAAATGTTAGTGACAGCAGGGGGCAAAGAGGAAGGCATGTCCTCGAATGAAAATAATGCCTCTTTGCACACAAAAGCATAGCAAACAGATTTGCTAAAAACTAGCTCATCAATATCAGATTTGGTGGCAAGTAAACATGCACTTTTCAATTTAATTTCAGAAGCAACACTAGATGGTTTATTATTAGGCTTCATTTGTTGCTCAAATTCTTTTGCCACAATCTGATTTTCACTCTTATTTTTCTCCTGTTTTGCTTTATTAGCTCTATGAATATCATCTTTCAAAATGGAATCCGGAGTCATAGTGATGCGGAGCATCCTATGGACATCACCATGTCAAGAGTCCATTCGGCGAGTGACACGTGCGACATCTACTTCACATATGCAAAGGTGAATCATCTCCTTTACACGTGCTCACTTGACCCCTTCGAGGATGGTATACTTCTTGACACTCCACTCGTGTGCATGCATAGGTATTGTCGGAACACTACGGACGATGAGGAGGAGTGCAAGCGCCAAGGTACAACTACACCATCCGCGAGGGAGGCCTGGAAGCGACGACGGAAGAAGACGGAGCTGCTGAAGCTACAGCGGCCGGACATCCGGGCCAAAGGCCGGACATCCGGTGCCTATGCAGCCGCCAAGGAGCTGCACCAACAGACGGCCAACAGCATCAGCGGCCGGACATCCGGCGCCAGCCCCGGACATCCGGCGCCTCGCCAAAGCCCGGACATCCGGCCCTTCACCCGGAAATCCGGCATCGACGACAGAAGACATCCAGAAGTTTTACCCTCCAGCCCGGACATCCGGCCCCTCCTGAAGCCCCAGACATCCGGCCCGTCGCCCGGACATCCGGCCACCCCTGTCTGCGCACAGTAAGGGCCGAGGCCCGTGTACCCCTGCGACCCCCTAGACTATATATACTCTTTCTCCTCCATCTTTCTAGGGTTAGCATTGGTTTAGCTCATTTAGAGATAGAGCTTTGCTCATCCATATCGGATCTACTCCACGAGAGCGACCGCGGCCCCTCTACGGAGACGATCCACCTTGGATTCAAGACCTCCTCACGGAGAAGACCCCCATCAAGACCTCCTCACGGAGAAGAACCGGTTACCCTTTGTATCGTCCTTTGTTGGACTTGGATCTTGTATCTTACCTTTGTGTTCATCGATCTAGCGCATGTGTGATCTATTCTTGTTGGTTGAGTGATTTCTCTCATGTTCCCCTCGTGTTTCCCCTCGTGTTCATCACGTTCTTCGTAGGGATCCGCTCCTTTCGTGAAAGATCGGCCATCTAGGGTTCCGCCCTACATCACATAGGAAGCAAAGTAATATTTGTATCCTTATGAACAAGAGTATACTGATTGTTTCTACCATGGTGTACAGAATTTTTATCAAATTGCCATGGTCTACCAAGTAATAAGGAACATGCTTGCATAGGTACCACATCACAATTAACATAATCAGCATATGTAGAGATACTAAAATGCACCCGAACAGTACGTGTTACCTTAACCTTGCCGCTGTTGTTGAACCATTGGATGTAGTAAGGATGTGGATGTGGTCTTGTGGTGAGAGATAGCTTCTCCACCATCTCCATGCTAGCCAAGTTCTTGCAACTCCCTCCATCTATGATGACGCGAATAGAACGTTCCTTCACAACTCCCTTTGTATGGAACAAATTATGCCTCTGATTTTGCTCAGCTTGTGTAACCTGCACACTCAAAACACGTTGAGCAATTAAACATTCATACCTGTCAGCATCTTCAGCAGCCATGTATCGTGTCTCATGATCAGAATCATCTCCACCGTGTTCTTCATGTGTAATAAGAGCCAAAGTCTCCTCATCATAGTCACTAGCGGACTCATACCCACCATCCTCAGTAGCAATCATCACACGCTGAGATTTGCATTCTCTCGCAAAATGTCCTCTTCCCTTACAACGACGACAAATAATATCACGTGTGTGCCCTGTTGACGCCATGGAAGAAGAAGAGCTCTGTGCTGGCCCGGCAGGTGCGCTCTTGGCAGATAGTGGTGGTGATGAGGACATGACTACCTTGGATACGACCAAAAATATTGCATACATGCATATTTGTCAGGTGATTTCTAGTGCAAACTATTCAATAATCTATTTATGTTATCCAGAACAAAAATACTTCACACTTTTGTGTTTTGTCTAATTGCAGGTGTATGGGACATTTGTACAATCCACATATGAAGATAAGGCAAAAGGAGAAGTTTAGGTTCTGTTCAAAAAGTCCTCTCACGTCACTTTTGGGCCAAGAGAAGATAGAGTCCAAGTCTCTCACGTTCTGGATTCAGATTCGGACTGCACAGACATACCTGACTCAAAACGCCAACAACTTTTTCATACGGACTCCGAATTGGGATTTGTTTAGTTAAAAGTTAGCCATTGCAACTTCGTGTACTTCGTTTGTGTCCAACGACCAGACCAAGACCGCTTACGGATTCCCACCACTATCAATACTTCATATATGTTCGCAATATTCAGATTGCATTATCATATTCTTGCTCGTTCTTCGATTGCTTGCAGGAATAGACCTTCGTGGTCAGGCTGATCGTGCTTCCGGCATCGTCAGTAACCTCAGGAGATTGGTTTAGCGATTGATAAGGCGCAACGTCGTGCACGTTTGTAGTCGGATCGTCAAAGTCGTCTCCACCAAATCGATAGTTATCATCTCATCGAAAGATCGGGACACCCTCGCCTCTATCAGGTGGTTGTGCCTGCTTTCTTGTATCACGGCTGGAGGTGGAACCTGATGGAGGTGCTGGTGTAGTGGAAGTAGAAGATGCACGCGGTGTCCATGATGAAGGTCGACCTGCAGAAAAGTTAGTTCGCACCAATGCTTGTCGATCCTGCACTTCACGTTCAGCTTTACAAGCAAGATGGAATAAACGAGTGATATTATTATAATCCTTATACTCTAGAATGGTCTGAATCTCTCTATTTAATCCACCCATAAAACGTGCAAGCATAGCTTCATTCTCCTCAACAATACCACATCTAATCATGCCAGTTTGTAATTCCTGATAATATTCTTCTACAGAATTTTTCCCTTGTCGTAAACGCTGCAGTTTTTGAAGCAATTCACGTTGATAATATGGTGGAACCCAACGAGTACGCATAGTAGTTTCCAAAGCAGCCCAAGTAGCTAGAATAGGATATAATCCACAATGTTCAGACCACCATACACATGCAAAACTAGTGAAATCACAAACAGCAGCAGCAACCCGTCTCTCCTCGGGATATTGTAAACATGTAAAACGTTGTTCAGTTTCTAACTCCCAAGTAAGATATACATCAGGAATGTATCTACCCTCAAACGGTGGAATATTCAATTTCAATTTAGGAACATGGTCATGATCTCGTACCTGAGGTGGTGGTGCAGGCCTACCGTTGCGAATATATACCTGAGGTCGACCTGCTGGTGGTGGTGCTGGTGGCTGCACGTAGTTCTGATTTTGATCAACCTCCTCCTCATAATCGCCCGCATAATCGTCATCCTCCTCAACCGCCACAGTAGCAGGAGCCAAAGAAGCATCAACAGTAGGTGCAGCGGCACCCGAATTTTGACCAGTCTCAATTGGAACGCGCTGTGCTCGTCCCACTTGATTTTAAAGGCGGCGTTGGAGATGTGGTTGTTGTTGTTGGAGAGGTGTGACAGGTGCAGCCGGTGGTGGTTGGGGAAGACGCTTGAGCAATTCATTAAACTTGTTATCCATCTTTGTCTCGAACGACTTCTCCACGGCATCTGTCCTCTCCATAGCCTCTTCAAATCTGTTTAGCACATCTCCCACCTGGCCACTCATCATTTGCTGAAATTTATCATGCAACTCCTTGTTCGTCATGTTCTCCCAATCAGTCTCATCGGCTTGTGATCCTGCCATGGTTAGCAGCAATAGAAACACAAAAGAATATGATCCTACAGACTACTAGGAAGTGGTGGTGATGGTGGTGTGTCACAAATCCTTCAAGCGAATCTCAAATTCTTACCAGTTCTTACCCAGCAGCAGCTGGTGATCGGCAACCGTTGTAGTCAAAACTCTCAAAGCTTGGATAGAGCGATTACCAGGGAGAGTCAAACGCACGACGTAGATGTATGTGGAGCTGGGAAGGCTTATAATATGGTGGCAAAAAGGGTCAGCAATAATCAATTCAGATATGCAAAGTTGAATGAACGCTCAACGACGGTACTGTGCTGGTCCTAGGCTAGACCGTGCTAGAGACGCGAGCCTAGAACACTAACAAAATCACGGCGCTGCACGTAAACAAGGGAGGAGCACACTCTGAATTTTTTTCTCTTTTTTTCACTTTTTTTGCACTTTTTTTCCTCTTTTTCTTTTTTGCTCCGCAACAATTTTTTTCGAAAAAGTCTACAAATGGTCTAAAAACTGCCTAGCCAGAATTTTCCAGACTTCGTTTTTTTTGAAACTGGAACTATTTTTCTACTGCGGGTAACACAGAAGTTTGGGAGTCCTACTTTGTCACGACTCGGAGTGTGGCGTGATCTGGAAATCCAAAACAGAGTAACAAAATACTGGACTTGGACTAGGACTGGTGGCGGAGATGAATCTGGTGGAACTCGGACTGGTGGCGGATATATGTTGCAGGTGTACTCGGATTGGCGTGATGGCGGCGGATATGTGGTGGCGTATATGGACTCGGATTGGCGGTAAATATGTGGTGGTGGTATATGGCAGCGGCGATGAAGTTGGTGCGGTGGTGGTATATGGCAGCAGCGATGATGATGATGCGGTGGTGATATATGGCAGCGGCGACGTCACAACCTGTGAACAGAACTCGAAACTCTAAAGGACTAGACGCTAAGACCAGCAACTTGACACGACGATGCAACCGCAAATTCAACAAAGCAAACACAGAAAAGATTATGCAAAGGCTCAGATTAGTTCGGATAGGATGAACTAACCCTACATTTTTTTGGCTTTTTCGTGGACTATAGGTATGAAGAAAAGACTCGATCTAAACTACGAAAAACTGTAAAATCTCACCGAGCAACCTGGAAATCTGATACCACTTGATAGAGGCAAAGGTGTCCCGTCTTTCGATGAGATGGTGGCTATCGTTTTGGAGGAAGTCGACTTTGACGATCCGACTACGAACGTGCGAGGACGTCGCGCCTTAGCAATCGCTAAACCAACTCCGAGAGGTTATTGACCACGCCGGAGCACGATCAACCTGACCACGAAGGTCTGTTTCCTGCAGGCAAATGAAGAACAAGCAAGAAACTAAGATTGCAATCTGGATATTGCGAATATAGGAGGAAATCTTTATTGATCAAGGTGGGGTTCTGTGACGCCTTTGTCTGGTCGTTGAACACAAACGAAGTACGCGAAGTTGCAGCTATGGCGAACTTTTAATCTAAACAAAACCCAAAGTCTAAACGGTGCCCTAAGGGCTGTATATATGGAGGAAGAGGGGGGGAATTTCGTGGCCCTTGGGGAAGGGGTCCGAAACCAACCCTATCTCTTGTTTCCCCACACATACGGACTCTAAAAGCAGCCTATACTTATGTATTTCGAAATTACATGGGCCTGGCCCAATAATATGGTGACGCAGCACCTAGAATAGCCTCTGGACGAAATTTATGAAGTGGCATCTTGTATATTTCGTCCAAGGCTTCATTCACTCCTTATGGTGGCTTCAAAGTCCTGAAATCATCACTTGTTACTCCGTTCTTGTTCCCCTTGCGCATGCCATCAACTCCATGCTTGTTCTTGCTCCAATGTTCATCCTTCTCCAAGCTAGGCCCTTCATTTGTAAGCAAAACAAAAGTATCCAATTTAGGCAGCATCATATTCTCATGAACATTAGAATCATTACCAAGAAACAAAAGTACCTGGTAATTTAATTGGCGTGCGCGAGCTCTAGTACTTGGTCCATTATATGTAACAGTAGGGGCTGTGGGTGTAACAATGGTATTGATGTGCTCATCAAAATTGATGGATTGTCTGGTGGACAGCGGAAGGGATAACGATGCAGCGACGACATGACTAATGTGAACAGAACTCGAAACTCTAAACGAACTAGACCCTAAGACCAGCAACTCGACACGACGATGCAACCGATAATTCAAAAATGCAAACAATGAAAAGAAAATTGCAAAGGCTCAGACTGGCTTGGACAAAAGGATGAATAGATCTAACTTTTTTGTGGCTTTTTCTTGGACAATAGGTAAGAAAATAAATCTAATCTAGGGGAAACTGGAAATTCTCACCGAGCAACCTGAAAACTGATACCACTTGATAGAGGCGAGGGTGTCCCGATCTTTCGATGAGATGATAACTATCGATTTGGTGGAGACGACTTTGACGATCCTACTACAAACGTGCACGACGTTGCGCCTTAGCAATCGCTAAACCAACTCCGAGAGGTTATTGACCACGCCGGAGCACGATCAGCCTGACCACAAAGGTCTATTCCTGCACGCAATCGAAGAACGAGCAAGAATATGATAATGCAATCTGAATATTGCGAATATAGATGAAGTATTGATAAAGGTGGGGATCCAAAAGATGTCTTGGTTTGGTCGTTGGACACAAACGAAATACACGAAGTTGCAATGGCTAACTTTTAACTAAACAAATCCCAAGCAAAAAGCTACTAGATGGATCTACTTATATAGGAGCAAGGGGTGGCGGCCAAGGAGGTGGGAGGACGTCCCAAGGCAGCCTAAAACCAACCCTAGGTCGTACAAGGCTCATGGGCCCAAGTGGAGGTGATGCAACACCTTTGGACTTGTTGTTTGACTCGGATTCTGCTGCAGC
Source organism: Triticum aestivum (assembly GCF_018294505.1). Classification (NCBI taxonomy): domain Eukaryota; kingdom Viridiplantae; phylum Streptophyta; class Magnoliopsida; order Poales; family Poaceae; genus Triticum; species Triticum aestivum. The sequence goes on along the minus strand of NC_057811.1, from coordinate 235,108,773 downwards.
GTCAGATTGTTTCGTCCATATCTCAATGCTCCGGACGAATTTAAAGGTGAACCCAATCGGGTTGGAAAGAGGACGAAATCTACTTTCCAACAAAAAAAGAATCACCCAATTTGGAGTCCGTATGAAAACGTTATTGACGTTTTGAGTCAGGTATGTCTGTGCAGTCCGAATCTGAATCCAGAACGTGAGAGACTTGGACTCTATCTTCTCTTGGCCCAAAAGTGACGTGAGAGGACTTTTTGAACAGAACCTAAACTTCTCCTTTTCCCCTATCTTCATATGTGGATTGTACAAATATCGCATACACCTGCAATTAGACAAAACACAAAAGTGTGTGAAGTATTTTTGTTCTGGATAACATAAATAGATTATTGAATAGTTTGCACTAGAAATCACCTGACAAATATGCATGTATGCAATATTTTTGGTCGTATCCAAGGTAGTCATGTCCTCATCAGTGTAGAGGATTGCGGTTTGCTTGACGGTCTTGACGCGCGGCACGACGAAGAGTATTCGATGTCGGTGTACTTGAACCGGAGAGGGTGTCGTCGGAGTGATGACTTGAGCGGCTCCGTCTTGAAGAGGACAAAGATGTAGAAGAGCGGACCATCATGGTTCGGATATCTTCTTTGAGGGAACTCATGGATGTGTCCAAGTAGTCTCTTGTACGTTGCTCGGATTGTCGTAGGTCGGTGGCGAGATTGTCGATGCGGTTGCCCAAAGCAAGTTGTTCTTGATGCAAAGCTCGGTGTGCACCAAATAGTTGAGTCTTGGTGACGTAGGATGACATGTCGTCGTCTTGCTCCAAGAAGAGTGGGTTGGTAGAAGTACTTGGCCTATCCATCATTCCAAACAAAGATATGTGAGTGGGAGAAAAAGAAGAACCAATACCAAATGTACCTTGACCGATGTTGAAAATGGATCAAAGATCACTCCAATGTGTAGCAAGGAAATAGCACAATTGGTACCAATTCTTGTCGGTTTCTCACACCTACACAAGTAAAAGCTTATGGTGGAGCTTGGTTAGGGTGGTGGCACAAAATTTGATGCAATCGTAAGTGAGACTCAATAATGTTGGAAAAGATTCGCAAATTTGCAAATGCAACAAGTAGATCAATAGCAAGATATGGTACACGGAAACACACACGCAAATAGATAAGTGGGGTTGGGCAACCAAGGATGAGCCAAAATGTGGAATCCATCAAGATGCTCTTGTTGCACCACACTAGAGAGACGCTAGCACGATTGCACAATAGGCGGATATGAACTTGTGCACAGCCTACTAAGCAAAAATGCAACGACTTCTATCCCAAGTACGCTATATGTATGATGTTCCTATGCTTTGATCCAAGATGATCGAGTATGACAATCTTAATGTTGTATGATGCTATGGTTCTTGCTTATAAGCTCTTTGCTTATCTTTCCTCTTTTGCTTAAAATCTTGTTTGGCTCTTTGTTGTTTGAGCTCTTTTCTCATGCAATGCTTCACGAACCAAGATAGAAATTGTGTATGCGATAACAACTTTGTGACACAAGAGATGATACCAAGATATGCAACACGATGATGGTATGTATGATATGGGAAGTATGATCACTAATGTGCACAAGTCACGTTGCCGACAATACTCAAAGGCTAGTCTCGATGGGTAAGCTACGCAAAAGTAAGGCTATGGGGTTATCAATGCAAATGCAAGAGAGTATGATGATATCACGATACCAAAGTGATACCAAGGTGAGGTTGATACCAAAGTGATGTAACCGTTCGTAGTAGTCCTTGGCGAAGATGAGCAGTGGTGATGTTGATGCCGAACCATACCTAGATAGCCGAAACACAATAGGACACGGAAACCACAACTCAAATTCTCAAAGCAAAACGGGTCAAAATTGTCGGAGTTGGTAGCGGAAAGGCTATGGTGGTGCTATGCGGAAATGGTGGTGCTATGCGGAAGTGTATGTGGGCTCCGGAACAAAATTTGGCGAGAGTTAGGCGGGAAACGGAGTGGAGGATGGAAGTGATGCTGTCAGGGGCCGGATGTCCGGGCTGATGTCCGGGTCGGGCCGGATGTCCGGGCTCGGGATCCGTGGATGAACTCGAAGAACACCACGTGGAGAGGTCAAATCCGGGGCAAAATTTGGAAGATTTTGTGGATGGAATTTGGGGAAAAGATGGGGACAAGCTAGATCTACCTGCAACACACGAAATCCGCGGATCAAATCCAACAAAACTTCATCACACCAACAAATCACAAAAAAAAATTGGGGCTATTTTTGTGGGGCAATTTTCGGATTAGGACGAAAACAACAAAATCAAGCTAGAAAACAAAGAGAGGGGGCTCCGAAATCGTGATCAACGTGGCTCATGATACCAAGATGATGTAGGGTGGAACCCTAGATGGCCGATCTTTCACGAAAGGAGCGGATCCCTACGAAGAACGCGATGAACACGAGGGGAAACACGAGGGAAACACGAGGGGAACACGAGAGAAATCACTCAACCAACAAGAATAGATCACACATGTGCTAGATCGATGAACACAAAGGTAAGATACAAGATCCTAGTCCAACAAAGGACGATACAAAGGTAACCGGTTCTTCTCCGTAAGGAGGTCTTGATGGGGGCCACCCAAGAGGGGGTCTTGAATCCAAGGTGATCTTCTCCGTAGAGGGGCCGCGGTCTCTCTCGTGGAGTAGATCCGTAATGGATGAGCAATGCTCTATCTCACATATGAGCTAAACCAATGCTAACCCTAGAAAGAGGAAGGGGATGAAGTATATATAGTCTAGGGGGCGAAAGGGTACATGGGGCTCGGCCCTTTACTGTGCGCAGACAGGCGGAGCCGGATGTCCGGGCGTCGGGCCGGATGTCCGGGCTGACGGCGATAGCTTCTGTAGGTTCTGGTGCATGGCACCGGATTTCCGGGCTTCTGGACGGATGTCCGGGCTCGGGCCGGATGTCCGGGCTAGACGCCGGATGTCCGGGCCCTGTAGACGTGGGCGGCATGGCTCCTGCTGATGTGGTCGCTCCAGGGGCCGGATGTCCGGGGCCTGGAAGTTGAACTTGCCTTCTTCCGTTGGTTCTCTTCATCCATGGACTTGGCGGCTTGTCCTTCTTCACGTGCATCTTCGGGAGAGTCCTCTTGACACCTGATCATGCATAGCACATCGGACTTAGGTAGTAGCCATGTCTCGAGTGGATCATATGAGATATCACTAAGGAAGGAAGTCACCTCGTTCTCGAGAGCTCTAGCTCGTGCTCGTGTCATGGGTCCTCTTGGCTCTTGATGAGACGATGTTAGGTCCATGGGGATGATCGTAGGATGCTCCGCATCACCATGGTACGGGGAGAGATCTTTGACGTTGAAGATGTCGCTCATGGAGTACTTGTCGCGTGGGATGTCGATCTTGTAGGTGTTGTTGTTGTAGCGTGCAAGCACCTTGAAGGGTCCATCGGCTCGTGGTAGAAGTTTGGACTTGCGTTCGTTGGGGAAGCGGTCCTTCGAAGGTGTAGCCACACAAGATCTCCATTGTTGAATATCATTGGTTGCTTGTTGACGTTGAGCTTGGTCGCGAGTCATTGTGCTTGGCTCTCGATGGTCTGCCTTGTATCTTCTTGCATCTTCTTGAGGTAGGTGACTCTTGCACTCGCGTCCATGTTTGTGCGCTCTTGTAGCGGTAGAGGAAGAATGTCCAAATGTGACAATGGGTTGAAGCCATAGACGACCTCGAAGGGGGACTTGCCGGTAGTGGAATGTCTTGCACGGTTGTAGGCGTACTCGGCGATAGGTAGGCACTCCTCCCACTCCTTGATGTTCTTCTTTATCAACACGCGTAGTAGAGTGGAGAGTGTGCGGTTCATCACCTCCGTTTGGCCGTCGGTTTGTGGATGGTATGCCGAAGAGAACAAAAGCTTCCGAGCTTGGCGCACAATGTCTTCCAAAAATGACTCAAGAACTTGACGTCGCGGTCCGAGACAATCGTCTTTGGCACTCCATGAAGGCGCAAGATTTTCCTAGAAAATAAATTTGCAACATGTGAAGCATCGCCTATCTTGTTGCATGGAATGAAATGTGCCATCTTAGAGAATCGGTCCACAACAACAAAGACGGAATGCTGCCATGTCTAGTTCTAGGCAAACCAAGGACAAAATCCATGGTAATATCTTCCCATGGTTGATACGAAATTGGAAGAGGCATATAGAGTCGATGAGACTAAGCTCTAGAATTAGCTTTGCGACATGTAGAGCATCGGTTGGTGAAGCGGTTGAAGTCATGAAACATCTTTGGCCAAAAGTAGTTCTTGGAGAGCGTGGCAAATGTCTTGTCACGTCCGAAATGTCCCATTAGTCCTCCGCCATGAGATTCTTGCAAAAGCAACAAACGAAGAGAAGACTCGGGGATGCATAGCTTGTTAGCTCTCATAAGATAACCATCTTTGATGTAATTGTGTTCCCAAGATGTATGCATCAAACACTTGGCATAAGGAATAGCAAAAGTAGGATCATGCTCATACAAGTCTTTTATGTGCTCAAAACCAATGACATTCAATTCAAGTTGAGTAACAAGCATGCATATACGGGAAAGTGCATCCGCCACAACATTTTCCTTACCTTTGATATACTTGATGACATAAGGAAATGACTCAATAAATTCACTCCATTTAGCATGATGCTTGTTCAACTTAGTTTGACCCTTAAGATATTTAAGTGTTTCATGATCGGTATGGATGATAGATTCATGAGGACGAATGTAATGTTCCCATTCATGCAAAACTCGCACTAAAGCATATAGCTCTTTGTCATAGATGGGGTAATTGAGTTGCGCTCCGGAAAGTTTCTCACTAAAGTATGCTATGGGGCGCTTCTCTTGCGTTAACACACCTCCTATGCCATTACCACTAGCACCGCAATGAATTTCAAAAGGTTTGTCAAAGTTGGGTAATGCAAGCACGGGAGCATGAGTAACCAAATTCTTAAGCTCATTGAATGCGCTATCTTGCGATGTTCCCCAAACAAAGGGTGCATTCTTCTTGCTCAAAGCATGTAAAGGAGATGCAATAGTGCTAAAATCCTTCACAAATCTACGGTAGAAACCAGCTAAACCAAGAAAACTACGCACTTGTTGCAAATTTGTTGGTTGGGGCCAAGTTTTAATAGCATTGATCTTAGATTCATCAACATGAACACCCTTGGAAGATACTACAAAACCCAAGAAAACAAGCTTATCAACGCCAAGAAGGCATTCTTCCATATTAGCATAAAGACGCTCTTTTCGAAGAGTTTGTAGCACGGTGCAAAGGTGGGTGACATGCTCTTTGAGAGATTTGCTAAAAACAAGGATATCGTCGAAGCAGACCACAACAAACTCACCAATGTAAGGGCGAAACACATAATGCATAAGACGCATGAATGTACCGGGTGCTTCGGATAAACCCATAAGCATGTGATAGAGGCGAGGGTGTCCCGTCTTTCGATGAGATGATGGATATCGCTTTGGTGGAAGTCGACTTTGACGATCCGACTACGAACGTGCGAGGACGTCGCGCCTTAGCAATCGCTAAACCAACTCCGAGAGGTTATTGACCACACCGGAGCACGATCAGCCTGACCATGAGGGTCTATTTCCTGCGAGCAAACGAAGAACAAGCAAGAAACTGATATTGCAATCTAGATATTGCGAATATAAGATGAAAGCTTTATTGATCAAGGTGGGGTTCTGTCACGCCTTTGTCTGGTTGTTGAACACAAACGAAGTATGCGAAGTTGCAGCTATGGCGAACTTTAATCTAAACAAAACCCAAAGTCTAAATGACGCCCTAAGGGCTGTATATATGGAGGAAGAGGGGGGGGGGGATTTCGTGGCCCTTGGGGAAGGGGTGCGAAACCAACCCTATCTCTTGTTTCCCCACACATACGGACTCCAAAAACAGCCTATACTCAAGTATTTCGAAATTACATGGGCCTGGCCCAATAATAAGGTGACGCAGCACCTAGAATAGCCTCTGGACGAAAGTTATGAAGTAGCATCTTGTATATTTCGTCCGAGGCTTCATGCACGCATTATGGTGGCTTCAACGTCCTGAAATCATCACTTGTAACTCCGTTCTTGTTCCCCTTGCGCATGCCATCATCTCCATGCTTGTTCTTGCTCCAATGTTGATCCTTCTCCAAGCTAGGCCCTTCATTTGTAAGCAAAAAAATGTATCCAATTTAGGCAGCATCATATTCTCATGAACATTAGAATCATTACCAAGAAACAAAAGTACCTGGTAATTTAATTGGCGTGCGCGAGCTCTAGTAATTGGTCCAGTATGTATAGCAGCAGGGGCTGTGGGTGTAACAATGGTATTGATGTCCTCATCATCCTCCCCTTCTTGAAATGAAGTCGTCCTCGACGGAAGCTCGTCTTCCTGACCCAAATAAGGCTTCAAATCTGCAATGTTAAAAGTGGGACTAACCCCAAAATCTGCATGCAGCTCAAGTTTATATGCATTATCATTTATTTTCTCTAACACCTTAAAAGGACCATCAGCACGTGGCATTAGCTTTGATTTGCGCAAATCAGGAAATCTATCCTTACGCAAATGTAACCAAACAAGATCTCCAGGTGCAAACACAACATGTTTTCTACCCTTATCTCCAACAAGTTTATATTTAGCATTCATACGCTCAATGTTTTCCTTAGTTAACTCATGCATTTTTAAAATCAATTTAGCACGTTGTTTAGCATCAAAATTAACCTTCTCCGAAGATGGAAGAGGCAACAAATCAATAGGTGCACGAGGTAGGAAACCATACACAATTTCAAAAGGGCACGTGTTAGTAGTAGAATGCAACGAACGATTATAAGCAAATTCAGTATGAGGCAAGCATTCTTCCCACATTTTCTTATTATTCTTCAAAACAGCCCTAAGCATAGTAGACAATGTTCTATTGACTACTTCAGTTTGTCCATCAGTTTGGGGGTGACAAGTAGTACTGAAAAGCAGTTTAGTCCCCAACTTAGCCCATAAACATCTCCAAAAGTGGCTAAGAAATTTAGTATCACGATCTGAAACAATAGTATTTGGTACACCATGCAAGCGAATAATTTCACGAAAGAACAAATCAGCAACATTAACAGCATCATCGCTTTTATGACATGGTATAAAGTGTGCCATTTTGGAGAATCTATCCACGACAACAAATATGCTATCCCTCCCCTTCTTTGTTCGAGGTAAACCTAAAACAAAGTCCATAGATATATCCTCCCAAGGAACACTAGGTACGGGCAAAGGCATATATAAACCATGAGGATTGAGTCGTGACTTAGCTTTTTGACATGTAGTGCAGCGAGCAACAAAGCGCTCAACATCCCGTCTCATGTTTGGCCAAAAGAAATGTGTAGTAAGTACGTCCTCCGTCTTCTTCACGCCATAGTGTCCCATTAATCCTCCTCCATGCGCCTCCTGCAACAACAAAAGACGAATGGAGCTAGCGGGAATGCATAGCTTGTTAGCACGGAACAAAAATCCTTCATTAACGACGAACTTGTTCCATGTTCGTCCTTCTTTACAATTCTGCAATACATCTTTAAAATCAGCATCATGCACATATTGATCTTTGATGGTCTCCAAATCAAATATTTTGAAGTCAAGTTGTGAAAGCATAGTATAGCGACGAGACAATGCATCAGCAATAACATTTTATTTACCCTTTTTGTGCTTAATGACATAAGGGAAAGTCTCAATGAATTCAACCCATTTAGCATGTCTACGATTCAGTTTAGCTTGACTTTTAATATGTTTCAAAGATTCGTGATCAGAATGTATAACAAATTCTTTGGGCCATAAATAATGTTGCCATGTTTCTAAAGTCCGAACAAGAGCATATAATTCTTTATCATAAGTAGAATAATTCAGACTAGGCCCACTCAATTTTTCAGAAAAGTATGCAACTGGTTTGCCATCTTGTAATAACACACCTCCTAATCCAATTCCACTAGCATCGCATTCAAGTTCAAAAGTCTTATTAAAATCAGGAAGTTGGAGTAAAGGAGCATGTGTCAACTTATCTTTCAATACCGTGAAGGCTTCTTCCTGTGCGGTACCCCAAACAAAAGGCACATCCTTCTTTGTAAGCTCATTGAGAGGTGCAGCAATGGTGCTGAAATCTCTCACAAAACGCCTATAGAATCCCGCGAGGCCTAGAAAACTCCTCACTTGTGTGACCGTTTTGGGCTGCGGCCAACTCTCAATAGCTTCAATCTTGGCTTTATCAACTTCAATTCCCTGTGGAGTAACAACATAGCCAAGAAAAGACACTCGGTCGGTGCAAAAGGTGCACTTCCCAAGGTTACCAAACAAACGTGCATCACGTAGAGCAATAAAAACAGCACGTAAATGTTCCAAATGTTCCTCCAAAGATTTGCTATAAATCAATATATCATCAAAGTAAACTACCACAAATCGTCCAATGAAAGCACGTAAAACTTCGTTCATTAATCTCATGAAAGTACTAGGTGCATTAGTTAACCCAAAAGCCATGACTAACCACTCATATAATCCAAACTTAGTTTTAAATGCTGTTTTCCATTCATCTCCCAATTTCATACGAATTTGATGGTATCCACTACGCAAATCAACTCTGGAGAATATTGTAGAGCCACTCAATTCATCAAGCATATCATCTAGCCTAGGAATAGGATGACGATAACGAATAGTAATATTATTAATGCCTCTACAATCTACGCACATACGCGAAGTACCATCCTTTTTCGGCACTAAAATGATAGGAACAGCACAAGGACTAAGGGATTCGCGTATGTAACCTTTGTCGAGCAGCTCCTGTACTTGACGCATAATCTCCTTCGCCTCCTCTGGATTGGTACGGTATGGTGCACGGTTGGGTAATGATGCACCGGGAATTAAGTCAATCTGATGCTCAATCCCTCGAATGGGAGGTAATCCCGGTGGCACGTCTTGTGGAAAGACGTTAGCGAACTCCTGCAAAATGTTAGTGACAGCAGGAGGCAAAGAGGAAGGCACGTCCTCGAATGAAAATAATGCCTCTTTGCACACAAAAGCATAGCAAACAGATTTGCTGAAATCTAGCTCATCAATATCAGATTTGGTGGCAAATAAACATGCACTTTTCAATTTAATCTCGGAAGCAACACTAGATGGTTTATTATTGGGATTCATTTGTTGCTCAAATTCTTTTGCCACAATCTGATTTTCACTATTATTCTTCTCCTGTTTTGCTTTATTAGCTCTATTAATATCATCTTTCAAAATGGAATCAGGAGTCATAGGAAGCAAAGTAATATTTTTATCCTTATGAACAAGAGTATACTGATTGTTTCTACCATGGTGTACATAATTTTTATCAAATTGCCATGGTCGATCAAGTAATAAGGAACATGCTTGCATAGGTACCACATCACAATCAACATAATCAGCATATGTAGAGATACTAAAATGCACACGAACAGTACGTGTTACCTTAACCTTGACGCTGTTGTTGAACCATTGGATGTAGTAAGGATGTGGATGTGGTCTTGTGGTGAGAGATAGCTTCTCCACCATCTCCATGCTAGCGAAGTTGTTGCAGCTCCCTCCATCTATGATGACACGTACAGAACATTCCTTCACAACTCCCTTTGTATGGAACAAATTATGCCTCTGATTTTGCTCAGCTTGTGTGACTTGCACACTCAAAACACGTTGAGCAACTAAACATTCATACCTGTCAGCGTCTTCAGGAGCCATGTATTGCGTCTCATGATCAGAATCATCTCCACCATGTTCTTCACGTGTGATAAGAGCCAAAGTCTCCTCATCATAGTCACTAGCGGACTCATACCCACCATCCTCAGTAGCAATCATCACACGCTGAGATTTGCATTCTCGCGCATAATGTCCTCTTCCCTTACAGCGACGACAAATAATATCACTTGTGTGCCCTGTTGATGCCATGGACGAAGAAGAGCTCTGTGCAGGCCCGGCAGGTGTGCTCTTGGCAGATAGTGGTGGTTGTGCCTGCTTTCTTGTATCACGGCTGGAGCTGGCACCTGATGGAGGTGCTGGTGCAGTGGAAGTAGAGGATGCACGCGGTGTCCATGATGAAGGTCGACCTGCAGAAAAGTTAGTTCGTGCCAATGCTTGTCGGTCCTGCACTTCACGTTCAGCTTTACAAGCAAGATGGAATAAACGAGTGATATTAGTATACTCCTTATACTCTAAAATGGTATGAATCTCTCTATTTAATCCACCCATAAAACGTGCAAGCATAGCTTCGTTCTCCTTAACAATACCACATCTAATCATGCCAGTTTGTAATTCCTGATAATATTCTTCTACAGAATTTTTCCCTTGTCGTAAACGCTACAATTTTTGAAGCAATTCACGTTGATAATATGGTGGAACCCAACGAGTACGCATAGCAGTTTTCAAAGCAGCCCAAGTAGCTGGAATAGGATATAATCTACAATGTTCAGACCACCATACACATGCAAAACTAGTGAAAGCACAAATAGCAGCAGCAACCCGTCTCTCCTCGGGATATTGTAAACATGTAAAACGTTGTTAAGTTTCTAACTCCCAAGTAAGATATATATCAGGAACATACCTCCCCTCAAATGGTGGAATATTCAATTTCAGTTTAGGAATATGGTCATTATCTCGTACCTGAGGTGGTGGTGCAGGCCTACCGTTGCGAATATATACCTGAGGTTGACCTGCTGGTGGTGGTGCTGGTGGCTGCACGTAGTTCTGATTTTGATCAACCTCATCCTCATAATCGCCCGCATAATCGTCATCCTCCTCAGCCGTCGCAGTAGCAGGAGCCAAAGAAGCATCAACAGTAGGTGCAGCGGCACCCGAATTTTAACCAGTCTCAATTGGAACGCGCTGTGCTCATCCCACTTGATTTGGAAGGCGGCGTTGGAGATGTTGTTGTTGTTGTTGTAGAGGTGCGACAGGTGCAGCCGGTGGTGGTTGGGGAAGACGCTTGAGTAATTCAGTAAACTTGTTATCCAGCTTTGTCTCGAACGACTTCTCCACGGCATCTATCTTCTCCATAGCCTCTTCAAATCTATTTAGCACATCTCCCACCTGACCACTCATCATTTGCTGAAATTTATCATGCAACTGCTTGTTCGTCATGTTCTCCCAATCAGTCTCATCGGCTTGTGATCCTGCCATGGTTAGCAGCAATAGAAACACAAAAGAATATGATCCTGCAGACTACTAGGAAGTGGTGGTGATGGTGGTGTGTCACAAAACCTTCAAGCGAATCTCAAATTCTTACCAGTTCTTACCCAGCAGCAGGTGGTGATCGGCAACCGTTGTAGTCAAAACTCTCAAAGCTTGGATAGAGCGATTACCAGGGAGAGTCAAACGCACGATGTAGATGTATGTGGAGCTGGGAAGGCTTATAATATGGTAGCAAAAATGGTCAGCAATAATCAATTCAGAGATGCAAAGTTGAAGAAACGCTCAACGACGGTACTGTGCTGGTCCTAGGCTAGACCGTGCTAGAGACGCGAGCCTAGAACACTAACAAAATCACGGCGCTGCACGTAAACAAGGGAAAAGCACGCTTTGGGAATTTTTTCTTGCTCTTTTTTTCGCTCTTTTTTTTGCGCTCCTCTTTTTTTTGCGAAAAATCACTATAGTGGCGAGTGTCTCAAAACTCTTCCCAGGTCAAACTGACAGGATGGGCACAAAAAAAAAATTTGACTATTTTTTTTTGGAAATCAGGGCAGCGGCGACGAAAAAGTGTGACAAAAAATCACTATGATGGCGAGTGTCTCAAAACACTCTCCGGGGCCTAAAAATAGGATAGGGAAAAAATATTTTTGGTTGCCGAAATTTTGGCCTAAAAACTGCCCGGGGGTCTCCAGACTTTTTTTTTCCGAGACCTGCTCAGGCAAGGAAACACGAAACGGAAAATAGATGGATCTCTAAAACAAACCGAATATGAAATGAACTCGGATTGGTGGTGGATATATGGTGGTAGGATATGGCAGCGGTGGTGGTATATGGTAGCGGTGGTGGTATATGTATACAGATCGGTGGTGGTATATGGATACGGATTGGTGGTGGTATATGGATACGGATTCAGAGCGGTGGCGGATAAGCAATAGTGGTAGACGGCAAGGCGATGATGATGGTGCGGCGGCGGCGTGACAACTTATGACCAGAACTCGAAACTCTAAAAGACTAGACTCTAAGACCAGCAACTTGACACGACGATGCAACCGCAAATTCAACAAAGCAAAAACCCTAAAAAGATTATGCAAAGGCTCAGATTGGTTCGGATATACGGAATTAACCCTAATTTTTTTGTGGCTTTTTTGTGGACTGTAGGTATGAAGAACAGACTCGATCTAAACTACGAAAAACTGTAAAATCTCACCGAGCAACCTGGAAATCTGATACCACTTGATAGAGGCAAAGGTGTCCCGTCTTTCGATGAGATGATGGTTATCGCTTTGATGGAAGTCGACTTTGACGATCCGACTACGAACGTGCGAGGACATCGCGCCTTAGCAATCGCTAAACCAACTCTGAGAGGTTATTGACCATGCCGGAGCACGATCAACCTGACCACGAGGGTCTGTTTCCTGCGAGCAAACGAAGAACAAGCAAGAAAGTGAGATTGCAGTCTGGCTATTGCGAATATAAGAGAAGCTTTATTGATCAAGGTGGGGTTCTGTGACGCCTTTGTCTGGTTGTTGAACACAAACGAAGTACGCGAAGTTGCAGCTATGGCGAACTTTTAATCTAAACAAAACCCAAAGTCTAAACGACGCCCTAAGGGCTGTATATATGGAGGAAGAGGGGGGAATTTCGTGGCCCTTGGGGAAGGGGTCCGAAACCAACCCTATCTCTTGTTTCCCCACACATACGGACTCTAAAAATAGCCTATACTCAAGTATTTCGAAATTACATGGGCCTGGCCCAATAATAAGGTGACGCAGCACCTAGAATAGCCTCTGGACGAAAGTTATGAAGTAGCATCTTGTATATTTCGTCCAAGGCTTCATGCACGCATTATGGTGGCTTCAACGTCCTGAAATCATCACTTGTAACTCCGTTTCTTGTCCCCCATGTGCATGCCATCATCTCCATGCTTGTTCTTGCTCCAATGTTCATCCTTCTCAAAGCTAGGCCCTTCATTTGTAAGCAAAACAAATGTATCCAATTTAGGCAGCATCATATTCTCATGAACATTAGAATCATTACCAAGAAATGAAAGTACCTGGTAATTTAATTGGCGTGCGCGAGCTCTAGTAATTGGTCCAGTATGTATAGCAGCAGGGGCTGTGGGTGTAACAATGGTATTGATGTCCTCATCATCTTGATGGGGCCACCCAAGAGGGGGTGTTGAATCCAACGTGGATCATCTCCGTAGAGGGGCCGCGGTCTCTCTCGTGGAGCAGATCCGTATGGATGAGCAATGCTCTATCTCACATATGAGCTAAAACTAATGCTAACCCTAGAAAGAGGGAGATGGGAGAGTATATATAGTCTAGGTGGGCGAAGGGGTACACGGGCCTCGGCCCTTACACTGTGCGCAAACAGGGGAGGCGAGATGTCCGAGCAACGGGCCGGATGTCCGGGCCTTTGGAGGTGCCGGATGTCCGGGCTGGAGGGGCCGGATGTCTGGGCTGGCTGTGCTGGCCTGGATGCTCTCTGGATAGGCGGGGTCCGGATGTCCGGGAGCTCGGGACGGGCTGGATGTCCGTGCTGAAGTGGTTCAGCTTCGGGTACATTCTGTGACGGGTGCCGGATTTCCGGGCGGAGGCCGGATGTCCGGGGCCTTTAGACTTGCCGCTGGCTCCTTGGCGCTGGTGACGTTTCCAGGGGCCGGATGTCCGGGGTCCTGGCCGGATGTCCGGGTCCTGGGAGTTGCACTTGCCTCCTTCCGTTGGTTCTCCTCGTCCGTGAACTTGGCGGCTTGTCCGTCTTCATGAGCATCTCCGGGAGGGTCCTCTTGACACCTAATCATGCATAGCATATCGGATTTAGGTAGTAGCCATGTCTCGAGTGGATCATATGTGATACCACTGTAGCGACCAGACCTCAAATGGTCTGTGCTGCTGTGCACCAGTGTCATCCCTGGATCAGTAATGCTGACACGCACAGTACAAATGGAGGATTTATAACAGAGTAGCAATCACACACTTATTACATCGAATAACTCCGAAGAGTTTAAGTATGATAAACATGGCTTAAGGCCATCTAATAACGATAACAGCGGAAGACTTGGAAGATAAGTGAGTCCATCAACTCCAGCGGCATCACTGAGTATAAGACCACAACCTAAAGCACCTTACTCGTCGTCTGAAAAGTCTGCAACATGAAACGTTGCAGCCCGAAAACGGGTCAGCACATAGGATATGCTGGCAAATGTAACACATAGAGAATAATGAACAATGATAATGCTATACTATATGCATATATGGCTGGTGGAAAGCTCTATGGTTACAGTTTTTGCGTAAAGCCAATTTTATCCTACTCCAAAAGGAATAAATTTTATTTAACTATCATGGTGGTTGAAACATTGAGAAGGTACCTCCAACTCAATCCCAATTAAATATCATCATTAACCCAACAAAATTAATTATAAGTATCACGGTGATGAGATTCAAATGATAATCCAGGTACTAGATACTCAAGTTGTCCATAACCGGGGACACGGCTAATCATGATCAGTTTGTACACTCTGCAGAGGTTTGTGCACTTTTCCCCACAAGACTCGATCGCCTCCGCTTGATTCTCGCACTGCATGATGTTTGAGAAACGGATGACCGAGACACAGTCTTTCAGAAACAATCACTCTTTACTCTGGATGGACCGGTACACCTACTTTCCCCTACATCTGCTAGTCCACCTCTTCAAGAGATCCTGTAACCTACTCAGCTGTGCTAGAGCCCATAATAGCTTGTGGCTGCACACGGAAGTTTCTAGCATGAATAATCTTATGATCCCTTTGAGCCTGGGTGGCGGACCTTATACATACAGACAACACTGGGTTCTCCAGGTGCCTCAATCCACCCAGATGTGAGTTTTAGTTGCCACCTTAAGTTGAACCATTAATAAGCATCTCACATCTGTCATGAATATCTCTCAAACCCAATCCACGTCTACGAGCATAGCATGGCAATAATATAAGCAACGTAGAAGTAACTCCCAAGGGTTTGATAAGAAAACAGGTAATAGGTACTACCTCAACTACTTCCCGGTACCCACAATTTAATTAGATCCTAATCATGCAAGTGTTTGAGGAAAACAGATCTAATGCAATAAAACTGGGTATGAACGGGGTATGATCAAAGTGTTACTTGCCTTGCTGATGATCCGCAAAACCTAACGAGTCGAAGTAACAAGCGGCACACTCCGGGTACTCTATCGCAAACAAACAAGCATACAATCAGTACTCATCTAATGCACAGGTAAAACTCGAATGAAAGATCCAACCAGAAAGTTCAACTTAAGAACTCCGGTTTGCAAAAAGAATCAACTCGAAAGAAGCAAAGAAAGTCAAACGGCGAAAGAAAGAAACTTCGTTTGCTAATCTGGATCTAGGTCAAATTTTACTGTAGCAAAAACTTGTTTGAGTAGGTTAAACGGAAAGAGAATTTCGAGACGAAACTCTAGGCGCTTGAATCACCTGATTCCGATAAACGAGCGCGGCGATCCCGTCTCCGGGATGGAGAAGACGGGGCGGCGGGGTTGGGCCGTCGGCTGGGCCTTTGGCCCAGTCGGCGCGCGGGCGCAGTTTTTTTAAATAAGTTCCGCGGGAAATAATACGTAGAAAAATAAATAAAAATCAGAAAAATATGAAATAAATTTTCCCCGTCTAGTTAGAAAATCTAGAATAGGATGAACATTTTTTTAAATCAAAATAAATATTTTGAAAACATGCAATATTTTTAATGCAATAAAAATTGCAAATAAAATCCAAATAAATTCCAAATAATGATTTTAACATTTTTCCTCCAGGATTTCAATTGTTTTGGAGAAGTCATATTTTCTCCTCTCGTTCATTTTAAAATGAAATATTTTTCCGAAGAGAAAAATAATTAAAACCAAAATCCTCGTCTTATTATTTGATGAAAATCAAATATGAAAATTCGAGAAAATCCCCAACTCTCTCCGAGGGTCCTTGAGTTGCTTAGGATTTATCGAGGATTTGTCAAAATGCAATAAAACATGATATGCAATGATGATCTATGTATAACATTCCAAATTGAAAATTTGGGATGTTACAAACCTACCCCCCTTAAGATGAATCTCGCCCTCGAGATTCGGGTTGGCTAGAAAACAGGTGGGAGTGGTCTTTCCGTAGATCTTCCTCTCGCTCCCAGGTGGCTTCATCCTCCGTGTGGTGACTCCACTGAACTTTGCAAAACTTGATAACCTTGCTGCGGGTAACTCGGCTGGCATACTCGAGAATCTTAACTGGTTTCTCCTCATAGGTCAAATCACTTTCCAACTGTATCGCTTCCAGTGGCACAGTATCTCTCAGTGGTATCTCAGCCATCTCTGCGTGGCACTTCTTCAACTGCGAAACGTGAAATACATCATGTACTCCAGACAATCCTTCGGGCAATTCCAACTTGTAGGCAACTTCTCCCATACGTTCCAACACTCTGTATGGTCCGATAAAACGGGGTGCTAACTTTCCCTTAACTCCAAAGCGCTTCACTCCTCGAAGGGGTGATACTCGAAGATACACTCTGTCTCCGACTTCGTGAACTGTCTCCTTTCGTTTAGAATCAGCATAACTCTTCTGTCTGGACTGGGCTACCTTGAGCCTATCGCGAATCATCCTCACTTTCTGTTCAGACTCCTTAATCAAATCTGGTCCAAACAACTGACTGTCTCCAACTTCGTCCCACAACAACGGTGTTCTACACCTCCTTCCGTACAAGGCTTCGAAAGGGGCCATCTTCAAACTTGTTTGGTAACTGTTGTTATAAGAAAACTCCGCATATGGCAAATTGTCGTCCCAACTAGATCCATAATCTAGTGCACATGCTCTAAACATGTCCTCCAAAATCTGGTTGACTCTCTCGGTCTGTCCATCTGTCTGCGGGTGAAATGTTGTACTAAATTCCAGCCTGGTTCCCAATGTTTCATGTTACTGTTTCCAAAACTTCGAAGTAAATTGGGTTCCTCTGTCTGATACAATGGTCCTCGGAACTCCATGCAAACATACTATCCTGGTCATGTAAATCTTTGCCAACTTAGCACTGGTGTAAGTGGTCTTCACTGGAATGAAATGAGCCACTTTCGTCAAACGGTCGACTACAACCCATATCGAGTCATAGCCTGAACGAGTCCTGGGTAATCCTGTGATAAAATCCATGCCTATTTTATCCCACTTCCATTCGGGTATCGGCAATGGTTGTAGCAATCCTGCTGGCTTCTGATGCTCTGCCTTCACTCTCTGACATACATCACAAACTGCTACATACTCCGCAATATCCTTCTTCATTCCGGTCCACCAGAAAGTATTCTTCAAATCCAAATACATCTTGGTATTTCGTGGGTGAATCGAGTATGGTGAATCATGGGCTTCTTGCAAAATCAACTTCCTGATCTCCGGATCATTTGGCACATATACACGGTCCTCGAACCATAAGGTATCGTGCTCATCCTCACGAAATCCCTTGGCTTTTCCTTTGCTCATCTTCTCCTTTATCTCTTCAATCTCCTTGTCTGTCTTCTGAGCTTCTCTGATCCTTTCCATCAAGGTAGACTGAATCTCCAATGTCGCTAAATAGCCTCTTGGGACTATCTCCAAACATAGCTCGCGAAGGTCCTCGGCTAACTCCTGAGGTAACTCTCCTGTCATGAGGGTGTTGACATGACTCTTGCGGCTCAACGCGTCTGCTACTACGTTAGCCTTTCCGGGGTGATAATGCAATCTCATATCATAATCTTTAATGAGCTCCAACCATCTCCTCTGTCTGAGATTTAACTCCTTCTGCGTGAAAATGTACTTCAAACTCTTGTGATCCGTGTACACTTCACAATGGTTTCCGATGAGAAAATGTCTCCATGTTTTCAATGCATGCACCACGGCTGCTAATTCCAAATCATGCGTAGCATAATTCTTCTCATGGGGTTTAAGTTGTCGTGAAGCATACGACACAACTCTTCCTTCCTGCATAAGCACTGCTCCAAGTCCTCGACGAGAAGCGTCGCAATAAACTTCATAGTCCTTGCATTGATCTGGCAGAATCAACACTGGTGAGGTAACCAATCGTTTCTTCAACTCCTGGAAACTAGCTTCACATTCCTCGGTCCAATTGAATTTGGTGTCCTTCTTCAATAGCTCAGTCATGGGCTTAGCAATCCTTGAGAAATTCTCGATGAATCTCCGGTAGTATCCTGCAAGTCCAAGAAAACTCCGGATTTCTCCAACTGTCGCGGGTGATTCCCAACTTGTCACTGTGTCAACCTTGGCAGGGTCTACTGCTATTCCTTCTCCAGAAATAACATGTCCAAGGAATCCAACTTCCTTCAGCCAAAACTCACATTTGCTGAACTTGGCATATAACTGATGTTCTCTGAGCTTCTCAAGTACCAATCGTAAATGCTCCTCATGCTCTTCTCCATCCTTGGAAAAGATTAAAATATCATCAATGAACACCACGGCAAACTTATCCAAAAACTCCATAAACACTTTGTTCATCAGGTTCATGAAATAGGCAGGTGCGTTAGTCAGTCCAAATGACATAACGGTATACTCATACAATCCATATTTGGTGGTAAATGCCGTCTTGGGTATATCCTGCTCTCGAATCTTTAACTGATGGTATCCTGATCGTAGATCGATCTTGGAAAATACTTTAGCTCCTTGCAAGCGTTCAAATAAATCATTGATCATCGGCAGTGGGTACTTGTTTTTGATGGTCACTTCATTCAATCCTCTGTAATCAACAACCATCCTTAGTGATCCATCTTTCTTCTCCACTAGAAGTACTGGTGATCCCCAAGGTGACGAACTTGGGCGAAAATAGCCTTTATCCAGTAACTCCTTGATCTGCTTCTTAATTTCTTCCAAATCCTTTGCGGGCATCCTGTACGGTCTCTTAGATATTGGCCCTGTACCTGGCAAAAGTTCAATCAAAAACTCAATGTCTCTATCTGGTGGCATGCCTGGCAACTCTTCTGGAAATACATCCGGATAATCCTTCACCACTGGTACTTCCTCCTGTACAACTCCTGATAAGGAATTCACTTGAGTCCTCTTCGGCATATGCCGGGATACATACTTGATCCTTTTTCCTTCTGGGGTGGTAAGCAAAATCGTCTTGCTGGCACAATCGATGTTTCCTCCATACAACGATAGCCAATCCATTCCCAAAATCACATCCAAACCTTGCGATTCCAAGACAATGAGGTCTGAGGGGAAAACATGCCTACCAATGGCCAACGGTATCTGAAAACATCCTTGGGTGGCCATATACTCTGCTCCTGGCGAGGTTACTAACATAGGGGTTTTGAGAACTTGGGTGGACATCTTAAACTTGTTTACGAATCCCCTTGATATGTATGAATGCGATGCACCAGTATCGAAAAGAACGGTTGCAGTAATTGACTTAACCAAAAACTTACCTATTACTGCATCAGGCTGAGCTTCAACCTCCTCCACGCTCACGTGGTTCACATGTCCTTTGTTGAATGGGTTCGGCTTCTTCCCAGAGCTTCCATTGCCATTTCCATTTTGGGCTTCGGGACAATCAGTGGCATAATGTCCCGTCTTCTGGCACTTGAAACAAGTAATGTGACTTAGATCTCTCTTGGTTGGGGTAGATGGGTTGGTGCGGTTCTGTCCGTTGCTTCCTCCATTCCCATTACCATTCTTGGGGCCATTATGGTGGTGCGAACTACCTCCTCCATGGGTATGCTGAAACTGTCCTCCCGGCTTCAGGGTAAATCGGGGCTTCTGCTGGGCTCCAGAATTATACTTCCCTTGTCCATACTTCCTCTTACGGTTTTCAATCTGCTGTTGCTTCCCTTCAATCATGAGAGCTCTATCTACCAGCTCCTGGTAGTTGTTGAAGGTTGCTACCATCAACTGCATACTCAGTTCATCATTCAGCCCTTCCAAAAATTTCTCCTGCTTGGCTGCATCTGTAGCAACGTCATCTGGTGCATAACGTGCTAACTTACTGAAATCCTCCACATACTGGCCTACGGTGCGTCCTCCTTGGCGTAGGTTGCGAAACTCACGCTTCTTCATAGCCATAGCTCCTGCTGAAACATGAGCCGTACGGAAAGCTTGCTGAAACTGGTCCCATGTGACAGTGTCAATAGGGTGCGTGGCTGTATAATTCTCCCACCATGATGCTGCGGGTCCATCAAGCTGATGTGCGGCAAAACGCACTCTTTCCGCATCTGTGCATCCTGCAGTGGTCAACTCCCTTCCAACTTTGCGGAGCCAATCATCTGCTACAATCGGCTCGGTGCTACTGGAAAACACTGGCGGGTTTAGCCTTAAGAAACGGGCTAAGTGATCAACAGGTGGTGGTGGCGGTGGGTTGTTGTTGTTGTTGTTGCCTTGGTTCTGAACTAACACTTGCATCAGGGCATTCTGTTGCTGAATCAACTGGGTGATCTCTGGCGGGAAAACAAATCCGGTGTCGCGTCTCGGAGGCATCTGATAGGTTTAGAAAAGATGAGAGTTAAGAATAGAATGAGGTCTAGAGGGAAAACACTACCCATATGCTCATGAGACAAATTCAATTCAATATCACTCAATCAATCCAAACAAGGCAAAACAATCGATCTAGCTAGCGTTACAAAGTGCTTGAACTATACTATTAAATGGGGGGAAACTACTACTGATATGGTGGTCTACTAGAAATTCTGATCCGTTGAAGACTCCATGATGTCTGCTCCAGCTTCATCAATCCATTCATCTTCACTTGGTTCCGAGTCGGTGTCGTCGATGATGATGTAGTTATCCGGACAAGTGCATTCGTCGACTTCTGCTTTTGGCACTGGATTTCCCACGAATGCTCCAATCTTATACTCCAGGTCGTCAATCTTCCCTACTAGTGCGTTGACTTCCTCCAAGTAATCTTCGCGGGTAGCCTTGAGTTCTTCTTGGAGTTCCTTGATCTTCGTTAATGCCTTCTTCAGTTCTTCCTTGTCCGTGCACATCTGGTTCTCCTGGCGTCGGATATGTTGGTTCTGCTCCTGGATGAAAGCTGCAATTGATCCATCCTTCTTGGTCTTGATCATCTCCCATTGAGCGTCTCGACGTCCACAAATCTGATAAATTGTATCCTTAAGTTCCTGGTGATAGACTTCTCCAATGCGTCCCATGGCGATGTGTGCGGCCATGCTCTTCCCTAAACTCCAAGTTGGTGCTTCGAAAACCAATCTCATGGGTTCAGTAATTGGCACAAACGTCCTTCCTGGAATGATGACTTGAATCTTCCAGCTCTCCTCTTCAGGTAATGTGGCGTTGTAGGTTCCGGTGATGCTTGGTATTCCTATGTTCAAGTACTTGGTGACTTCCTTCAAGTGTCGACCAAACGGCGCGTCTTCATCTGGTTGCATGAACTTGCTCCTTGCATTCGCCATTCCTAAAAGAGTAGAAAGTGGAGAGAGGTCAGAAATGAGAAGAGAGAAGCTTTCTAGGGCTTAAGCTTAGTGGTCGTGTCCTATAGTCAGCGTGTGCTCTGATACCAACTTTGTAGCGACCAGACCTCAAATGGTCTGTGCTGCTGTGCACCAGTGTCATCCCTGGATCAGTAATGCTGACACGCACAGTACAAATGGAGGATTTATAACAGAGTAGCAATCACACACTTATTACATCGAATAACTCCGAAGAGTTTAAGTATGATAAACATGGCTTAAGGCCATCTAATAACGATAACAGCGGAAGACTTGGAAGATAAGTGAGTCCATCAACTCCAGCGGCATCACTGAGTATAAGACCACAACCTAAAGCACCTTACTCGTCGTCTAAAAAGTCTGCAACATGAAACGTTGCAGCCCGAAAACGGGTCAGCACATAGGATATGCTGGCAAATGTAACACATAGAGAATAATGAACAATGATAATGCTATACTATATGCATATATGGCTGGTGGAAAGCTCTATGGTTATAGTTTTTGCGTAAAGCCAATTTTATGCTACTCCAAAAGGAATAAATTTTATTTAACTATCATGGTGGTTGAAACATTGAGAAGGTACCTCCAACTCAATCCCAATTAAATATCATCATTAACCCAACAAAATTAATTATAAGTATCACGGTGATGAGATTCAAATGATAATCCAGGTACTAGATACTCAAGTTGTCCATAACCGGGGACACGGCTAATCATGATCAGTTTGTACACTCTGCAGAGGTTTGTGCACTTTTCCCCACAAGACTCGATCGCCTCCGCTTGATTCTCGCACTGCATGATGTTTGAGAAACGGATGACCGAGACACAGTCTTTCAGAAACAATCACTCTTTACTCTGGATGGACCGGTACACCTACTTTCCCCTACATCTGCTAGTCCACCTCTTCAAGAGATCCTGTAACCTACTCAGCTGTGCTAGAGCCCATAATAGCTTGTGGCTGCACACGGAAGTTTCTAGCATGAATAATCTTATGATCCCTTTGAGCCTGGGTGGCGGACCTTATACATACAGACAACACTGGGTTCTCCAGGTGCCTCAATCCACCCAGATGTGAGTTTTAGTTGCCACCTTAAGTTGAACCATTAATAAGCATCTCACATCTGTCATGAATATCTCTCAAACCCAATCCACGTCTACGAGCATAGCATGGCAATAATATAAGCAACGTAGAAGTAACTCCCAAGGGTTTGATAAGAAAACAGGTAATAGGTACTACCTCAACTACTTCCCGGTACCCACAATTTAATTAGATCCTAATCATGCAAGTGTTTGAGGAAAACAGATCTAATGCAATAAAACTGGGTATGAACGGGGTATGATCAAAGTGTTACTTGCCTTGCTGATGATCCGCAAAACCTAACGAGTCGAAGTAACAAGCGGCACACTCCGGGTACTCTATCGCAAACAAACAAGCATACAATCAGTACTCATCTAATGCACAGGTAAAACTCGAATGAAAGATCCAACCAGAAAGTTCAACTTAAGAACTCCGGTTTGCAAAAAGAATCAACTCGAAAGAAGCAACGAAAGTCAAACGGCGAAAGAAAGAAACTTCATTTGCTAATATGGATCTAGGTCAAATTTTACTGTAGCAAAAACTTGTTTGAGTAGGTTAAACGGAAAGAGAATTTCGAGACGAAACTCTAGGCGCTTGAATCACCTGATTCCGATAAACGAGCGAGAAGTTAAACAGAATCGAAGATTCGATCAGAAATCGAATCTGAGAAAATAACGAGAAAATCCGACGAAAAAGAAAAACGGACGAATGGTTAAATAACGGACGTTCGTTTACAGAGAAAAACCGAGGAACGCGTTCGTTAGAACGAACGGTTCGGTGAACGCTCGCAAAATAATAAAACAGAAAAAAACCGATCTAGGGTTTTTTTTAAACGAAAGGTTTTTTTTACAGAAAACCGGCAACGACGGAAACGGGCAGCGGCAGTACCTCGACGGGCGGGCTCTGGCGAGGGGCTCCGGCGGGCGCGGGGCTTGGCGGCGGGGCTCGGGGCTCG